>NC_034010.1:18528867-18794219 GCF_000346465.2 Prunus persica
GCAAAATTTATTAAGAATGTAGCAGGTGCTAAGATCTTGAGGCAAGTCGCCAACTAATCTCAGGGTATCATTTTGCCCTTGCTGCAGAATGGTGAAACGAGACTGAGAACCAACTGTAGGGGGCACATCGGTGATACATTCCCCTTATTCTCGATCAGCGAGAAAACAAGAAAGAGACTACCGAGCGTTGGGGGGGGGGGGGTGGTTGTTGTTGGGGGTGGGGAGGGGTTCTGTTTAGTGGTTAATTTTGGGTTTTCTACTTTCAATTGAAGCATGATATAATATTTATATTATTTTTTATACCGGTGTTGAATTTTGATGTTCTACATTTTGGAGATCATCTTTAATTTTCCTTGGTTCCTAAAACTGTTGGTTTTGTTTAATGTATTTGAAGGATTAGTTTTGTAGGTTACAAACCAGAAGTCTTGAGGTTTAATTTTTATTTTTTTTGTTTGATTGGATACAACTACTAAATAAAGAAATGGGGTAGGTGCAGTTGCATGAAGTTTTCTTTAATTAATTTGATGTGGGAATTCTTATGGCTGCAGTTGTTGTTATAGATTGAATTGACATTGACATAAATGGTTTTGAATTATTTTCTGATTGCCAGAAGGAAAGAATTGCGTTTACATGAATTTGCAGGATGGGCCCTGAATTGGAGGTGAAACCAAAGTCGGGAGCTGCTATGGAAGTTTCAGTTGCTAAGGATGGAACTACCCATCATGACGTAGTCGTAGATGATAAGTTTATGCCTTGTGTAAGTAACTACAAAGATAATATCTTGGAAATGGAAGAAACATTGGTTGGACAAACTACTGTCTCAAATAAAAGGGAGAATGCGGAGCTAAACAGAACTGGTGGTACAAGTCCTGATGATGTTCAGATTCTTGAAGGTGAATGTGGGGATTTGACAGAGAATTCGAGTTCTTTTGGTGATACAATTTCTGGGACAGAGGATGGTTCAACGTTGGATGGTGACGAAGCTGATTCACAGTTAGGTGAAAATGAGCACGCTTCAGTATATGATGGGTATTTTGGTGCATTTCAAACAAGGTACATTGTGGTTTAAATGATTTCTTCTATGTCTTACTTAAATGTTGTCTATAGGGTAGCTTTGAATGATTTGCAAGCCTAGAATACAATTGTAAAGGTAATCTCTTGTTTGCTGTTTAGTGCTCAGCTGTCAAAATATTGATCATACACTTTGAAATATGTAGTGAAGTTCAATAGAAGTTTTTTCTGATTAAGTTTGTCAAATGGGGTTTCCCTTTTTGTAGTACCCAAAAAAAAAAAAAAAAAAACTTATCCTTTCAGAATTTATGATGTTTGAATTTCCATAGCTTGAGGCCTTGAGAGGGATTGTGGCTGGTGTCATTCTGTGGAAAATTTCTTAAGTCTGAATTTCTGCTTAAATAAATCTTAGGATCGAAATTTATGCCTGATTGGTTGGGTTCCAAGCTGCATTACCAGGAAAAAGAGGGATGGGAATGAACAAGGTGAGCATTAATTTCTGCTTACTGGACGGGCATTGGTTCGATCCCTCCCTTTTGGCGCTGGGTTGTATGCATATCTTTTGATATTTACAAAACCTTTTTTTTGCTTAACTTATGCCCTCCTTTTATTTCTTTACTTTTCTTCCTCTTCTCAACTTTTTCTTGGTGGGAAAGTCTGTTGGGATATTCTTCGAGAATCAAGGATGGTGGTGGTAGAATTGGATGGTAAATTACATTAGTTGTACTTTAAAATAGTTAACTATGGAGGCTGTGTTTCTGGATGTTTCACTACTCTTAAACAACTGTTATCTTTAAGTTTGACTTGTATTTCTAGTGTTACTAATAATTTTGTTTCATAGTTGATTAGTAGTGAGTGCTTGATATTTGTTTTTGTTGTAATTTTCCTGTTTTAGTTATGTTATATGCTTGGTCATTTGAACCTCTAGTGTCTTCAAATTGCATTTAAAAGAAACTATATGAAATTTCTCTATGTGTTAATTTTAAAAAGATATCAAAACTTTACATGTCTGGTAGGGTAGGTAAGGATGGGTAATGGGTTTCATTTCCCCCTTTAGGATGAGGGCAAGGATCCACATTGTAGATGTGTGTGCATCTCTTTTCTTTTCATACGGTGCTTCTCCTCTCACATGTTTCAGTCATGGTCAGCTACACATGTTGAACTTTGTTACCACTTTATTGAACATCAGTTTTAATATAAAAAAAGGGCATAGTTGCAAAATTATTTTGATGCAAAGGATTTACTTTCTTCATTCTTTTTTATGATTGTGCCCACCATATTGTTATCATGATTATATACTCTGTCAGATTTTGTATTTGTACATCACATTCACATGGTTTATGTGTTCATCTGATTTTCTAGGAAGAAAAAGTTGACCCCCGAGTGGAGGAATTTTATACGTCCTGAAATGTGGCGGCTTAAATGGCTGGAACTGCAGATTAAGGAACTTCTGTCCCAGACCCAAAAGTATGATTCCGAACTTGCAAAGTATGACAAAGAAAAGCTGTCTGCATTTGAGGGCTTCACATCAGAAGGTTTTGATGCAATGCCAACACCAAAGTTGATGAAAAGGAAGAAAAGAAAGAGAGTTGAAGATACTACTGACATAGCATCATATATGTCACACCATAATCTGTTCTCCTATGGTATTAATTTCCCAAAATTTTCTTGATTCATTGTTGCCAACTACAAGTCTGATTTGCAACTACACGTCTGACTTTTGTTTTTTGTTCTTTCTTAGTTCCAGAAAGTAAGAAGACTGCTGCTAATGGTGTTTGCATGCAGGAAGACTGGGGTGATCTCGGTAAGTATGGAATACCGATTTGACTTCATATGGGTCTCCATCCATATATTTTTCATATGCAGAATGTGTTTGACAAATAAATGTATGTGCATGTGTCTGTTTGTGTATATTGGGGCTGTTTGGTCCACTCTGTTTTCTGGAACATTTGGATGGAGCGTAATAGGAGAATCTTCGAAGACTATAAGTGAGTGAGAGTGAGTGAACTTTGGGATAGAGTTAAGTACTGGGCAGCTTTTTGGGCTTCTGTTACAAAAGATTTTAAAGACTACTCTTATTCCACACTTATGAGGGATATGGGAGCTGCGGTTAAATGAGGGTGGGGGTGGGTGTGTGTGGGGGGGTGGGGGTTGTGTGCGGTTTGCTGCTTTTCAGTGTTGTTTCTCCCTGGTTAGTTTGGGAGGTTTTGGTGCTGTTTGGTTTGTTTCTGTTTGTTTTGGTTCTTCCGGTCGTGGATGCATTATCCACCTCCGTGTTCTTTTGCTTAATAAATTTCGTTTCGTTTCAAAAAAAAAAAAAAGTGTCTGTTTGTGTATCCATTTATTTAGTTCCCATAATGAAGTCAATTTTGTTTTACATAGTGGAACAAACACATCCCCAATTGCAATTTTGAAAGTGTAGATCTTAATTGCATATTAATTTTTTTTTTTTCTCCTTTGTAGATATTGAGTTTGGTGATTTTTCTGTTACTTAATAGCATTTGATTTGTTCCATGAAAATGTTGAGACTTTGAATTGTCTTTTGGTTTCATGCTATTTAATTTTCTATATATTATCGTTGAATGCTTAAATCTATTATTAGATCATGTACCACTTTAAAGCGGCCAATTTCTGTTTTTGTTTTAATAAAATTTGTTCATTATTTTTATTCTCTTTTAAATCTTTCATCAATATAGCAGGAGGTAAAACTAGTTATGGCCATAATGAGTTTGAGACAAATGATATATGGTCATCTCTCGAGTTCAGAGATGGTAATAGTTCCTTGGAAGATATTCTTTGGAAGATTGAAGTGGTACATTCACAAGTATGGCAGTTGAAGACTCGAATTGACAAGGTCGTGCAGGAAAATCCTGGGAACTTTTCTGCTAACCATTTCCTAGTACCATGTGATACATCGAATGGCTCTGCTCAAAATCCTGCTTCTCCTCCTGAAAATGGAAATACATTACTAGTGGAAACTTTATCCACTGCATCTCAGCATGTCAAGTTTAACATTGGAAATCTATTTTTACCTCAGAGTGCAGTTTCAAGTCATGAAGAGCTGACCCCTCTTCCTGGTATGATTGGAAATACAGATCAGCCTTGGCTTGGCAATGTACTTGAAAATGTAAGTTTTTCTTTTTTGAACTGATTTCAACACTTTTCATTTGTTGGTTTACACTTGTTGGTAGTATATTCATTAGTATGAGCATGTTTATTGATTTGGGTTTCAATCTTGCAGTCAACACTTATATATATAATATATATATATATATATATTTTTTTTGGCATTCTTGTTTCTATTGCTTCTATATTGAAATTGCAAATGATAAGCGTTGTTTTCGACCATTATATATCTGGTAGTGGTTTTATGCTGGCTTGACTAACCCATGGAAAAGAATTGTCTTAAGAATGGACATGCTTTAGTAATCTTGCTTTAAACCCCAGTTTGGTGAAAATCTCGGTGACCATTGAACTGCCTGTTAGTCGATGTTTACAAGGTGAACAAATTGACCTAGTATCCAGTTATTGTCCCCAAGGGGACAACTCTGCCGGCTTCTTCATGCTAACTTTTCCCAGGCTGGCTGGGTTTGGGTCCTGGCCGTGTTCCAATTTAATGTTATAACTAGCAAAAAATTGCTGTTATCCCTAGTTTGGCCGTCCAATTTCATAGGGTAGTACCAATTGCTAGCTGTTACATGGTCATGTAATAATAGTTAAAACTGAGTCTTGTAAATCATCATACTGGATCAATCATGAAGATGGACTTATGTGGCATTGTGGCACGCGACATGTCAGACTGATTTTTCCTTCATATATTCAGGTTGAGGATGGGTGCCTTATACCTAATGCTGCTGTCAAGGATGAGCCATATAATTTTGAAGTTAAAGATCAGCTCATCCAGAAGCCTCACATATCACTTGAAGAGCAGGAAACCAATTTTCCTGTTCCGGTATCAGAAACTGAGTTGCCCACAAACTTACCTGTTCCGGTTTCGGAAACTGCATTGCCGACAAGTTCCAGTGTACCTAATGCAACTCATGAATCAGATTCCACCACCAGGACTAATTTCCGTTGGAACACAAGAAATCGAGGGAGGAGAAAACCTGGCTCGTATGCATATAAGTTGAGCCGGAAATCGTAAAGCTAGCTGGATTAGAAGTGACATAATATTACTTTTGTTATGATATCTTGTATATGCTGCTTATTATGCTGTACATGCTCTCACACATGCAAATATGATTTCAACTGTACATGCTGCTCATTTAGGCACACACACACGCTACTCCGGTGGAAACATTAATATTTGTTTGATGCTTTTGATCAATTGATTTTGGGCATTTCTCCTGAATTACGGGGTGCTATATTAGCATCGAATTAATTGCTTACATTTCCAAGTATGTAAAGAGCAATTTCAGTGTTGAGTGAATGGGGCAAATTCTATGAATATAGAAGTCTGATGCAGGAGCATCTATTAGACTTTCCTAATCTAAGTGGGTATCAGCCATAAGTTTTAGTAATATGAAGTTAATAGGTTATTTTTTTACTTGTTTTCCTATTCTTACTAGGATTTGGTTTAATTTCCTGTTTACGTTTTTTATTTCCTATGTCAATTAGGTTTCCTATATTCTAGTAGAAATAGGCTATTAAGAGACTTGTATTTAGTTTTTGTTGATCAATATAATTTCAGACTTAGTCTATAGAGTTTCTATTCGGATTTTGCCCTAGAATTCCGTTCTCTTCATTCCAACTTCGATTCTACTGCTTTATCCTTCTATCCTCTATTTTGGGTATGTTTGGGTCGCTGGACAGCAGCTTATAGTTGCTATCCTACATCAAATTGGTATTAGAGCCTAGGTTAATCCTTGTTCCACAACATGGATGGATGTGCTAGGGGTTGTGGACGAGGGAACCAAGCCCAACACACAGAGATGATTGAGATGCGGTGTATGATGGAAGACTTGTCGTGAGCGGTGCAAGCCCTCCGATGACAAGAATGCGTGGATGCCTATATGGAGATTTTGAAACGCAACTGTGAATCCTTACACATATTAGAAGGTGGTGGTGAGGATGAATATGAAGACGAGACGGACGTCGACAATCATGAAGCTGTAAACCATGGTGATGGTCATCGAGGTGGATTGGAAGAGCGGTTGGTTCGAATTAAAATTGAAGGTGTTGATTTCTATGGAAAGATGCATGGCGAAGATTATTAGGATTGTTGGATTTGAATGGTGGAGGAATTAAAATTGAAGGTGTTGATTTCTATGGAAAGATGCATGGCGAAGATTATTTGGATTGAGAGACAAGTCTAGATAATTATTTTGAATGGAAGCATATGGCAGAAGATCGAAAGGTGTTTGTAAAGCTTAAATTGAAGAGTATTGCGGGTCTATGGTGGAAGAAAGTTGAAGAGCAGTGTGCTCGGCAAGGGACGGATGACATGTTACGAAAGCAGTTTTTACCTGCTGATTATACCAAGGAGTTACATAAGTGGTTTCATAATTTAAAGCGATGAGACATGTCTATTGAAGAATATACGTTAGAGTTTAATAATCTTTCAATTCAAGTTGGTTTGAATAAGACTAATGAACATATGACATCCTGTTATCTTTCTGGTTTGAATAAGACAATTCGAGATGAGATGGGGGTGGTCTGTTTGTTCAACCTTGAAGATGCTCGATAATATGCTTTAATGGCAGAACGAAGACTATTGCGTCTTGGTGGAAAGAGAGCAGTTTCTAGCAGCCCAGATACGGGTTGGTAAAGAGATACTGTTGTTGTTCATGGCTTCCAAAGTGATGAAGAAGCCAATCCAAGTACCCGAATAGGTGGTAGGAACTTGGGTGTTGATAAGAATGAAAAGTGGAAGAAAATAACACAATTTCATTCTCCAAACAGTGCTATTGTCAAGGATTCCAAGGCTGGAAGTACTTCACAAGCTCGATATTTCAATTGCAGAGAGGCGGGGCATAAATCTTACGCTTGTCCACAAAGAAGAATAAATTTGGTAGGTGATAAGATCAACTTTCCAGAGCCCGTGTATGATGTTTATAGCAATGAAGAGGAAGTTATTGATCTCCCACTAGTTGAAGGAGAATGTTTGTTGGTAAGGCAAGTGATGACAACTCCCAAAATTAAGGAAGAAGATTGGCGTCGACATAATATATTCCGAACATGAGTCCTTTGTGGGGGAAAGATGTGCAACGTGATTCTTGATGGAGGAAGTAGTGAAAACATTATCTCAAAAGAGGCGGTAGAAAAATTGAAGTTACCAATTGAGAAGCATGCTAATCCCTACAAAGTTGCATGGTTTCGAAAGGGAAGCGACGTACCAATCACTTCAAGGTGTTTGGTTAAATTCACTATTGGTAATACCATTGAGGATGAAGCTTGGTGTGATGTTGTTCTCACAGACGCATGTCATATCTTATTGGGAAGACCATGGTTGTTTGACAAAGACATGATGCGTTCTACTAAAGCTAACACCTATTCATTCTATAAGGATGGGAGAAAGTGGACTTTGCAGCCACTTGAAGGATTCTGCCATGTTCCTAAAGATGAAGGGTTAATGGTCATTTGAGACCTCATAAGTTTGACATTGAGAGCAAGGAGGTAGCGTCTGTGTATCCACTTGTTGCTAAGAAGGATGTTGAGGGAGCTTCGAATAAATTGGAAGATGACAATCTCCTAAATTTAGAAAAGCCTCCCGTGTTTGACTATTGTTTGGAAGAAGATTGTGAAGTTTGTTTGGGAATTGAGAAAGCTTTTGACAAGGTATTTGGTGAGAGTAAACAAGCTGAATCTAGTGGAATCTTGAAGGCAGTGAATCACGAAGAAGTTGGGTTTGAACTTTTGAAGCAACACAATCAACCCACGTTTGAAGGAAAGGTGATTCAAGAAATTCTTGAGGGAATTGTTGGAGATGAGATGAATTCCTTCGAAGGTGATACTTACGAGTACGCTGATTTTCTTGGGGTTGATTATTTTAATTTGCAAACTACCAAGACCATCATTGACCTTATTAGACTACTGGTTTTGGCGTGAAGAGTTTTTGGCTGAGAGCTTGGCTGCAGAAGATATCTGGTACTGTTCCAGAAGGATCAAATATTCTAAATATCTATTTCTTTGGAGTGGGAAGGTTCAATATCAAGGCCAAAGTTCTATGGACAACTTATCTAAGAAGAGGTTATGTCTAGGCGGTTTTCACCAAACGATTGGAATTCCAGTAAGAATTCTTCCCAACGCGATGGAGTTGATGCAAGAGCATCTATTAGACTTCCCTAATCTAAGTGGGCATCAGCCAATAAGGCCAAGTTTTAGTAGTAATAAATTAATAGGTTATTTTATTACTTGTTTTCCTATTCTTACTAGGATTTGGTTTAAATTCCTGTTTAGGTGTTTAATTTCCTATGTCAATTAGGTTTTCTATATTCTAGTAGAAATAGACTATTAAGAGACTCTTGTATTTAGTTTTTGTTGATGAATATAATTTCAGACAGAGTCTATAGAGTTTCTATTGGGATTTTGCCCTAGAACTCAGTTATCTTCGTTCCAACTTCGATTCTACTGCTTTATCCTTCTATCCTCTGTATTTTGGGTATGTTTGGGTCGCTGGACAGCAGCTTATAGCCGCTGCCCTGCATCAAAGTCTCACGCTCTGGTTTGTACGAAGCCATTTCTGTTTATTCTGATGAGAAATATTTCAGCAACATACATTGTATTATTGTAGCAATTGTATTGTACATGCCCTTATGTTAAAATATAGGTTATGATCAAGATGCTATTTTCCCCATGAAAACCCTTCTGGAGATCTTAACAGAAATGAGCACCAGCACGGTTGCTGATGGTACAAAAACAACATCGGGAATGGCCTTGATCATTTTCAGCTGGGGAACGTTCTCCCCTGCTCTTTTAGTAGCCATGGCTACTGGTGGTGTTAGTATTCCTGCTATCATGGTAGTGCCATCAACCTTGCTAAGCTTCACATTTTTCTTCAGAAATTCGATGAGGAGGTTCTTCCTGTCTGCCTCTGGTGTTTTTTGCCATTGTTTGAATACAGCCTGCTAATTGTTAATGTGTTAGAGAGAGCTTGGCAAGTGAAGCGAAGATGCATGGGTAATTTTAACTGACCTCTATTTCTTCGTGTGGTGGCGCATCGTAGTGTTTACCAGGCAAAGCTGCGTTAAAAGTGCTGGATAAGATTGTGTTAAGGGGCAAGGATTAGAAGCTTTTAATAAATTTAAAAAAATTAATAAAAAACATGCTTATAGTTTATAGTCTTTGTCCAAAATTTAGGAAATCTGCTGAAATTTGGTGAGAATATTTATGAAAGAACATGCTTTAGAGACTAGTTCTTTGTTTGTTTACAACAATACTCTTTAGGCCGATTAAAAATAAAAAGGAAAGAGTTATGTTGCGGCTCACTGCCCTAGTCAACTAGTCTAACCCATGTTTGCATTTTGCATGATTATTTTTAACGTCATACATATTGTAATAAACATTTTTCTTGTGGTTATATTTATGCACGCTTACTTGAAAATATCAAGAATGGCGATGTGGAAGTCCTCGAAGTTGCTGATATCTTTCTCTATGAACTGCTTGTACACCGTTCCCATTACAAAATTTAACATCTGGGCGGATGGCATCCCTGTAATGCAAATAACCAGCTCCAAATCATTATAAGTGTCATATAGAAAAACAACTGCAAAGAAAAATATGAGAGATAAAAGCAAAGTTTGTGAGATACTGAGAGGACAAAAACAACTAAAACTCCAAATGGCAAACCATATAAAATGGTAAAGAAAATGAACCAACCTCCTCCCAATCCCATGAAACTCATAGCCATTCCCATTCTTTAGAAACCTTGTCATAGCAGGTCCAATAACTATGAATGTGTATGTATATATATATGTCTTGAGGGAGAGAGAGTGGCAGAGAGGTTTGAGGGTACAGTAAATGTCCTGTTTAGTCAGTCCAAGCAAGGTATCTGGTTCTTAGCTTGGGACTAACTGTTGGCTTGGGGTAGGCATCTGCAGCGGTATTCTCATTTTGCAAAGGCATCTTGCAGCTGTTGTTGCCCTATATTTTTCTTCTTTCTTGCTTAACAAGCAAGGTGGTCTGGCCAATGAGCTTACGAAAGAATATACTATATACAAGCATTTTGTTCCGGAAAACAACGATCTTCTGGAAACTGATTAATGGGAAGAGTCTCTACTTCCCCCTATATATTCCAATGTTTTTCCGTATAAATTGATAAATTATTAACCTCCCCGTATACATCGATGGATCTACATTGTAGAGAACGTACAGTAAGAAAGGAATGTTCTCAGTCATGACTCACAAGTTCACGGAAAATTGGTATTTGGCAAGTTCAAAACTTTTCTCTGCCATTTGAAAGGTGCCTCAAAAGGGCCCTTACACGTTTTTCCCAATTTCTATAAAATCCATCGTATGCTTCCAACTCTGCCTCAAGGTTGCTAAAATATGAATATAGTTTGAATATTTGATAATTTTGTGTTCTTCTCCATAAGAGCAACTCCATTGCATAGGGTTTATTCGGGCAGGAGGGGGCCCAAGGGCCAAAATGCAACTCCAGCGTGCCAAGTCCAGCTCGGGCACGGGGTCGGTCCCACGAGCCCAGGCAAGCCCACTGGCAGATCTGGCCCGTTCTCTTGCCTTCGGGATGCGGACGTCAACGCTGACCCACAGCTGCTAGAAACCAACAGCTACAAGCCATGTGGCTTCTCCTGGAGCCTCCAATCCAAAAATCTGATCAAATCCAACGGCTGTCCATTTTTTGGCTTTAAAAAAATTTGAAAAAAAAAATCAAATTTTTTTGTAAAAAATATAAAAAAATTATGGAATTTTTTTTCTATAAATACCTACAAATATTATTCACTTCCCACACTAAATCTTCATACAAATTCATCTTCTTCCAATATTTTTCACTTTCCACACCAAATTTTCTACTACAAAATTCCATTTGTGTAAAAATACAAATGGCCTTTTGCATTGAAGCCGGAGGGTCGTGGACAAACGTTCAAAGCGGTCAAATCTTGGAGACGAGGTAAAAAAAAAAATTTCCGTTTCATTCAATTTAATGTAAATTTTTTTTGAAAATATTTCTTGCATTTCCAATTTCAATTTTTTAAATAAATAATTCAAGGCAAAACAAAAAAGAGGAAAACCATTACACATGGCTCCTCAAGTGAACAATGTCCACAGTCGATTCTAGTGGTGAGTTCCGCGTCGGAAATAATGGCACTATTACATCCTCCAAAGGAAAATACTCCCCTACGTCGTGATCCGGTGGAATTGCCTCTGCCAATGATTGAATGTTCCTTGTACTCAATTGTGTCGGACTATGAGGACCAGGAGTATTTCAATTGTATAATGAGTGAGTAGGTATTTCAATTGTATGATGAGTGAGATGTGAATTTTATAATAAATATGGACATGTGGCAACCGGAAATCTTATCCGAAAATTTTATATGAAATTTGAGATGTGAATTTTATAATAAATATGGACATGTGGCAACCGAAAATTTATCCTAAAATTTAATCCGAAAATCTTATCTGAATATTTATCTGAAATTTGAGATGAGAATTTTATAATAAATAGTGACATGTGGCAATCCAAAATCTTATCAAAATTAATGGTTTAAGTAAAAAAAAAAAACAGAAAATAAATTAATGTGAAAAGTAATTGCCCTTGCCCATAGGGGTGAAAAAAAAAAAGGTAAGGGCTGCCACTAATCACGTGATTATGAGAATATCCCAATTATACAAGGATAGTCAACTTTACTGAAGAAAGGAAATAAATCTCCTTGATTTGTTAAGTAAACTCACGTCAACACTCCTCCGTAAGTTAGTGCATATGTTAACTTAAATATTGCATACATAAAGAACAAAAACACTGGCATACCTGGATTGGTCATAGGAACAGATGAGGATGATAAAGCTGAGATCTCGTTTGAATCAGAACAGAAGCCTTCCACTCAATTCGATGCTTTCTTCACTCTTATTCTAGGTGGGGTATGAATGCTCTTTGTGATGGATTGATCGAATAAACAGGGGCCTCTATTTATATGCATTGGCTAGAAAGTCTTACCCATCAAGAAACTCTCTAGCTCTCCTAATTGCATTAGGTTTAGGTCTCCCAATCCACAATGAGATAGGATATCTTCTAACTCTAGTTGTTTACTTTAAACACTTATCCTTATCAGAGTAGCAGATTAGATTGAATATAAAACTCCTAATCAATGTCAAACTCTAGAACTTTAGTACGATCATAAAACCACACTTAGTGAGTCAAGACAAAACGATGTCTTACAACATACACATCACCAATGCCCAACTTGATAATTGAGTTATGACACACTCGTCTGGAGATAGCCTTTGTCAAGACATCAACTAACTGATCTTTTGATTGTACAAAGGGTAGGTAGATGATTTTGTTCTCAAACTTTTCTTTGATGAAATGTCTGTCCACCTCAACATGTTTTGTTCAATCATATTGAATTGGATTGTGAGCTATATCAATCGCTGACTTGTTGTCACAATGTAATTGCATGAACTTTGCTAGTTTAAAACGTAATTCTATCAAGAGGCATTTGATCCACAATAATTCACAAATTCCTTGGGCCATACCTTGATACTCTGCTTATGCACTAGACCGAGCAACCACATTTTGTTTTTTTACTCCGCCAAGTAACAAGGTTACCTCAAACGAATGTAAAGTAACCCGATGTAGAGTGTCTATCTGTAATGGATCTAGCCAAATCTGCATCTCTATATCCAATAACTTCGAGTTTTCCATACTTTGAGAATATTAATCCTTTCCTAGGGGCTGACTTTAAGTACCTTAAAATCCGATCAACTGCATTCTTATGAGAACTAGTGGGTAAATGCATAAACTGACTAACCACACTCACATCATATGCAATATCTCGTATTGTGTGCGCTAAATATATCAACCTTCCAACAAAGCGCTGGTATTGTTCTTTATTGGTTGGCAAGTGGTCCATGTCTTCACACAACTCGTGATTCATCTTAATAAGTGTGTCGGCAAGCTTACATCCTAGCATTCTTATTAGTCAGCAGACTCATACTGAGGCCCAAATACATTTTTACACATAGTAAATCATCCACATCAAATCAATCAACTTGATTCTCTCATTCTCATTTGTATTACTCAAAGTTAATCATTTAAGGTGTGCAATCCATTAGGTTCTAATTAGAAAGGGAGTGGGAAAATATTAGAACTCTTTCTAATCAGCTGGAATTAAAACTCATTTTTAATTCTTCTTTTATATGGATCGGTCACAATCAATTCTAGGACTTCCACGAGCCAAGAGTGACATCTAGAAATATATCAAGGCTACCCAAGCTAACCAGAATAGATGGAGAACCTATTAAGTTGGAATTGCAATGTAATATGGTCCTTTTCTTATAAAATGTTTCAAATCATATTATTAGGGTATGGGTTGATTATATCAAACCCTTAATATAATTTATAACCTTATGTGATTCGAAAGAATATGATTAAGAACAACATTCTAAATCAAGCTCAAAATACTTTGGCCAAAGATTTACCGAATCATATCTCGAAACATTCTCCCTCTTTATCAAAGGTAGAGATTCCTTATTGTACATTTTTCATGCCCCTATGATGAACTAAGAGATCCCAATAACACATAAGGTAAATCTTTTACCACTTGCCTTTGCGAGCTATCAAAGATCAATAACACATCACAAGGCAACCATGATGCCTCAAGTCTAAGGACTAATTTGCATTATTACAACTATGAGTTCTCGTTTAACATATAGATAAAACTCCATACGAGAACTCCGATTGATCGCATTCAGTGTACTCATTCACTAATGCATAGCCACATACTTATATTAGTGTCAACTACACAAATGGTTTGATACTAACCATCCTCCTTATTGAGCATACATAATATGTGCTAATCTTGACGGTTTATCAATGCCCATTTGATAACCCTATGATTAGAAACATTTTGGGATACTATAGTTAGAGATCAAAGGTCTCTTGAATCTAATCTTCTTTAGATTTCTTTATCTCCTATTTAGTATTCCTCGGACTTGTTTCTTTAACTAATGTAAGTGATAACAAAATAAGTTTGCCCTTTATTATCATATATGAAATGTATTCTGAGGAGATTACATCAAATGTATTGGCTCTTATGGCACATTTCTAACAGCTACTTCAATTCCGAGGAAGTATTTCAGAGGACCTAGATCTTTCATCTTAAATTCTTGACACAAATATTTTTGTAGCTTATGTTTCTCTCCTCGGTCATTTCCAGTTACGATCATGTCATCCACATGTAGATAATTAATGGAGTGATTTTTTCCTCCATTATGCTTTAAGAACAAGGTGTGGTCTGAATTACTTTGAGTGTACCCAAAATTCTTCATGGAACTAGTAAATCTTCCAAACCACCCCCTAGGAGACTGTTTTAACCCATATAATGACTTTTTGAGCTTGCAAACTTGATCTTTCTTGGCATGAGCTAGATTAAATTTTGGAGGTAAATCCATGTACACCTTTTCTTCCAAGTCTCCATGTAAGAAGACATTTTTAACATCGAACTGATGTAGTGGCCAATCTTGATTTGCTGTTGGAGATAGTAGGACTCTAATGTTGTTGATCTTGGCTATTGAGGCATTGGTCTCCTAATAGTCTACCCCATACTTTCGTGTATACCCCTTCATCACCTATTTGGCTTTATATCTTTCAATGGATCCATTTGCTTTGAGTTTCACAATATAGATCCACCTGCATCCTGCCGTCTTCTTTCTGTGAGGTAAAGACATGAGCTCCCATATGGTATTCTCCTGGAGAGCTCGCATTTCCTCATTCATGGCTTCTTTTCACTTTAAGTATTCTATTGCTTCATTTACACTACTTGTGACATATATATCGGCCAGCTACTTCACAAAATGTACAAGTGACTCTGATAATCTTCTTAGAGATATATAATTATTGATGATGTATTTTCCTTTGGCTTTAGGATATGCTTCATACTGTACTCGAGGTTTACCACGGTTCTTCCTCTCTGGAAGTTGGTATATAGGGGTATCTGTATCCTTTATGCTTTCTGAAATTAAATCATCATGATATATTTCATTAGTGTTATTAGTTTTAGGGGAATATGTTACATGAACGACGTCCTCAGCAGGTGATTGGTATGGTATTGTGAGACTCGTGATCTTTGGAAGCAAGAAAGGTCGTCTCAGGGACGGAAATGTGAAGTGCCTTATATGTGCGGACACATCTCTTCCTAGTAAGAGGCCTTTTGGGTAAGATAGCATTAGCTTGAGCCCAAGAACAAAACCGTGAGGGGGAGACACAAAGTGAACAATATCTTGCTAGTGGAGTAGGGTTGTGACAAGTATAATGGATGAAAACGGGTATGGGTCCAGAGCGAGCAAAATCTCAAAACACAGGTCAACTTCCTTCCCCTGATTTTAGCAATAGGTAGATGATTGGTCGCTGGGTATAGGTGATCCCGTTGGTTTCATCTAGAGCCTCAACACTTCAATGAAAATAAGGGGTGACAGGTAGCATGAGAAAGGTGACTGGTAGGAATTGAGCTGAGACTCCTCCTGGACGTGAAACTCCAGAACCGATTGGTCGAGTGAAGGAGACGACCGGTCGTTTTGAGCCAGAATGAGTGTTTCCAAACTATCTTCCAGTGCTTCGGAAAAATACATGTCATGTTCCCGAAACACAACATCTATGGATGTCTATGCTTTAGGATTGGGTGGGTAGTAACATCGGTATCCTTTCTTATGGGGGACATAGCAAGTGAAAACACATTTATCTGCTCGAGGATCGAATTTGCTTCATTGGTGTTCATGTAAGTGCACAAATAACACAGCCGAAAACTCGTGGTTCAAGGTTTGGGGTATTCGGTATTCGGATATAGTGGTGAAGTGTTTGAAGAGAAGTTTGGAAATTTAAGATACTTGAGGGCATCCGATTGATAAGGTAAGCTGCAAATAGGATTGCCTCTCCCCAAAATGACCGAGCATGTTGGCATCAAAGACGAAGGCACAAACAACTTCCAGTACATGTCGGTTATTGCACTTATCCACCCCATTTTTTTGGGGAGTATATGGACACGAGCGTTGATGTATGATGCCATGATCTTAAAGAAACTTATGTAGATTATGGTTGAGAAATTTCTCTCCATTGTCAGAATGGAAAGCTTGAATTTTAGCATGAAACTGTGTCTCCACCATTTTGTGGAATTGTTGAAACTTCAAACTCACTTCTCCTTTAGTCTTGAGAAGTGAAATCTAGGTCATGCGTGTGCAATCATCAATGAAAGTGACAAACTATCGAACTCCAGCCTGAGTAGCTGCTAAGCAAGACCTCAAATATAAGAATGAATAAGTGAGAAGGGAACCAAACTTTTATGTATACTTAATGGGAACGAAACACGATGGCTGTTAGCCAATTCACATGTATCACACTGGAAGCTGGAATCATCAAAACAAGAAAATAATGATGGAAACAACTTATTCAAATAACCGAACGAGGCATGCCCAAAGCGTTTATGCCATAACTAAATTTTGTCTCATTGCCTCTTGGAACTATCTCCACTTGTTGTGAAAGCTTTACCAACCTTGGTCTCACTATCTAGCGCCAAGTCCAAGTAATAGAGTTTGCCACGCTAGTACTACAACCAATTGTCTTCCCAATGAGGATGTCTTAAAAAACACAATGATTCCCCATAAACATTACAGTACACTCCAAAGTAGTAGTAATTTATTCAACATACAACAAGTTATGATCCAAGGATGGAACAATCAACACATAATCCAGATGTATGAAGTTAGAGAGAGATATAGAGTTATCCCCAACCATAGGGGAGAGGATACCATTGAAATTAGACACCACCGACTGCATGGATGATTTGTGAGTAATAATTTGGCGAGGCTCCAATGTCATGTGATCTGTAGCACTCGAATCAATAATCCATGTGTGTTTTTGAGATAAGGTATTGAAAGCAGAACCTTTGGTGGTGGCTATAAAAGCAAGAGCCAATGTAGTCTGTTCAACATGATTGACCGCAAGCTTCTTTGAATCTTCAAGGTGAGAGAGAATTGCAGTGGAGCCTGACATCACAGCAAAAGTAAGATTTGATATGAGTTTGTGTGTGGGAATTGGGGGAAAGGGTTTGGAGTTAGGGATTTGGTAAAGGGTTTTGATTTGAGAATTTAGGAATTTGATTTGAGGAATTTGTTTAGGGTTTGTGTTTGAGTGTGAGGGTATAAGGATTGAAGTGAAAGCTTAGAGACGACCTAGGATCGGCCGCTCTAATATCATGCTAAAATACGAATTTGATTTGAATATTTGACAATTTTGTGTTCTTCTCCGTAAGGAGGAATATATAGGAGTTTACAAGTGTGCTTTACAAGGAAATAGATACATGAATTAATTAGGATAATATCTCCCAATTATACAAGGATTTTCAACTACACTGAAAAAAGAAAATAAATCACCTAATTAACTTAGGGATAAATCTCCTTGATTTGTTAGGTTAACTCACGTCAACAAAGGTTAAATTAATGCATAGCTTCAGAATATTTCTACAACCAATCTCTTTATTTACTTGATATTCTTCCTCATCAACCCTCCTTAATTAATTTCCTCCGCTGCATCACTCCACCTTCTCGTCTTGGCATACAAATTTCTCAGCATGACATAGTTTCCATCATTCAATTCCATGGCTCCAGTTTGACTGCCTTGTTTAAAACTTTGTTGGCTCTTGTGATATCCTCAGATTGGCAACATGCAAAAGGAAAAGAGGTCAAAATTATTCCATTAGCATCATAATAAGGCATGTTGTCAATCAATTTCTCGACTTGCTAAAAGCATCTCCTGCCCTTCCCAAAAGATCTACCATACAACCGTAATTAATGTTCAATTTGCGGTCCGTCGTCCTGTAGTGAAATTGCAAATGATATACGTGTAGAGGTTTGTTGACCATTTCTATATCTGGTACTGGTTTTATACAGGTTTGACTAACATATGGAAAAGAAACATTATCTTAAGAAGAGAAATGATAGAGTAATCTTGCCTGTATAAGGAGATTGTCTTAAGAACATATATATAGATTGTTTTAGTTATTGGTTTTGGAATCTCTGAATTTGGATTGTGAGATTGTGGAGATTTTTATTTTATATTTTTACAGGTTTGGTGCATATGCTTATGTATGTACATATCTATCACGTGTAATTTGGTTGTGTTTAATTCACCTTCAAAGAGGTTTTACCTGCAATTGGAAATGGTTTCTGCTAGAGCTTGGCACTTCATTCGATCACAGTCATATCGATACTCTTGACTCATTTTAAATAGCAAGCACAGGGTATTGTGCAATTCTCTTTTATCATTTCCTCTCCATTATTATTTCCTTTCCATGTTTCTGTGATTAATTGAATAATACCTCTTTCATCCATGCAATTCTCTCAAAGGTTTCAGTTCTTGGTTGGAGGAATCAGTTTGTCATATTAAACTCTCCCTTTATGGATCGATCTGGTTCTAATTTAGTTTTAAAGTTGGAGTAAGTTTGAGTGAGTTTGATACTTAGATGGGGTTTGTGGGGGTTTGCACACTTCATGTAATAAAAGCAAAGGTTGAGTGATAATGAAAGGACAAACAGAAAACTAAAACTCCAACTGCAAACTACATAAAATGGAAAAGAAAATGAACCAACCTCCTCCCAATCCCATGGAACTCATAGCCATTCCCATTCTTGAGAGAGAGAGAGAGAGAGAGAGAGAGAGAGAGAGAGAGAGAGAGGTTTGAGGGTATAGTTTATGTCCTGTTTAGTCTGTCAAAGCAAGGTATCTGCTTCTCAACTTGGGACCAACTGTTGGCTTAGGGCAGGCGTCTGCAGTTGTATTCTCATTTTGTAAAGGTATCTTGCAGCTGTAGTTGCCCTACATTTCTGCTTCCTTGAGCAAGGTGGTTTGGCCAACGAGCTTACGAAAGAATATAGAAGCAGTATATTTGTTTTGGTAAACAACACCTCTTTCGGAAACTGATTAATGGGAAGAGTCTCTGCTTCCCCTTATATATTCCAATGTTTTTCCGTATAAATTGATACATAGTTAACCTCCCCGTATACACCAATAGATCTACACTGTAGAGAGAGTACAATACGAAGGGAATGTTCTCTGTCACAAGTTCAAAGAAAATTGGTATTTGGACTGTTCAAAACTTTTCTCTGCCAAATAATTGGTAGCAATCTCAAGCTTCCAAGTTCCAAATGCCTTTCTCAATAAACCCCATGCCCGGCTGCCATTTGAAGAGTTCCTCAAAAGGGCCCTTACATATTTTTCAGGTTACCCTGTACATAAACTACGACTGATGAAGGGGGAGGGGTTGGTATGGGTTATGCATATTTTTTTCTCTAGACTCAAGCAATTCACCCCTTTTCTATAAAATCACCCATCATGTGCTTCCACGTCTGCCGCAAGGTTAAATGTATAGCTTCAGAATACGCATGCACCCTGTCACCAGACACAAACTCCTTGATTCTACCATCAACCTCTATCACACTACCACCAACCTCTTTATTTGCTCGATTCTTCCTCATCAACCTCTTAATTTCCTCTGCATCACTCCACCTTCTCTTCTTGATATACAAATTTCTGAGCATGACATAATTTCCATCATTCCATGGCTCCACTTTGACTGCCTTCTTTAAAACTTTGTTGGCCCTTGTGACATCCTCAGAATGGCCACATGCAAAAAGAAAAGAACTCAAAATTATTCCATTAGCATCGTAAGGCATGCTCTCAATCAATTTCTCAACTTCCTCCAAGCATCCTGCCCTTCCCAAAAGATCAACCATACAACCATAATGCTCAATTTGCCGGATAAGCCCAAAGCCCTCCATTCCTTTAAACCATCTTTTCCCTTCCTCTACCAGACCACAATGGTTACAAGCAGACAAAACACCAATAAAGGTTATATTGTTCGGCATAAACTTTTTGCACTGCATCTCTAAAAATACCTCCAGTGCCTCCTTGCCATGGCCATTTACTGCAAACCCATTTATCAAGGCATTCCAAGAAGCTGTTTCCTTTTCAGGCATCTCATCAAAAAGTCTTTTGGCCTCTGTAATTTCACCACGTTTTGCGTACATATCAACAAGCGCAGTGCAGATGTTGATTACCCTATCAAGCTTCTTCCGTCTTACAAACTTGTGAACCCAAAGACCTAAATCCAAGGCGCCCAAATCTGCAATAGCTGGAAGAATGCTAACAACAGTCACGCCATCCAGTTCAAGAGACATATTTGACTGCAGTTCATGAAATAATTTCAAGGCTTCATGGGGCTGTTTGTTTTGACTGTAACCCCCAATCATCACATTCCAAGAAATTAGATTCTTCTCAGCCATGGCATCAAAAAGTGATCTAGCAGATTGTACATCACCATGATGGCAGTAACCATACATCATACTGGTCCAAGATACCACATTCCTATCCGTCATCTCATCAAATAAACTTCGAGCAGGGCCCATATCTCCCAATTTGACATAACCATCAATCATAGCATTAAATGCAGCCAAGTCCTTCTCAGGCATTTGATCAAAAAGCCTCCTTGCATTACCCATATCTCCTAACCTTGCATACCCACAAATAAGAGCTGTCCACGATACTCGACTTGTCACTGTCATTTCAGTGAACAACTTACTTGCAAAACTCATCCTCCCAAACTTTGCATACGTATCAACCAATGAAGTCGACTCATACAAATCTAAGCACAACCCAACTTTAATAACATGACAATGAAGTTCTTGCCCTTCCCAGATGGTCACATCTAAACCACAGGACTTTGCCAAGGCTGTGAATGTGTAGCCATCGGGGACATTGCCCGTCTCCGCTCTACATCCCCGCCCCCATCCCCGAACCTATCCCTGTTTAATAGGTTTCGGGGAATCCCCGTCCCCATTCCCGTCAAGGGACTATCCTCCATAACCGCTCCAAATTCCCTATTTTTTTTGCACAAAAAATATTTATCATATTTTTCAACATTAAGTTTCATATTAAATTATCATTCAACACATCCAAATTAACTATAAAGTTCAACTCAACTATTCAAAATCACATCAATATGAAATTCTAGAAAAGATTAGGAAGAACTAGAAGAGAGAGGTTAACTTAGGGTTAAACATAAATATTATAATTATATATTTATTTATTTAAATATAAACATATATATTTTTGGGTCGGATTTGGGAATGGGGATGCCAATACAATCCCTTTCCCATACCCGTCGGGAATTTTTTAAGTTTGGGGATCCCCGTACCCAATACCCATTTGGCCCCAAAATCTCCCCCCATTAGGGTCGGGGACCCGACGGGGACCCGCCCCCGCAGGGATTTTTGCCATCCCTAGTGGAGCGTGTGATCTGTAAGATAACGAACGCTCGGTATGACCTTAGGACACCGGTGTGGTACCGGCCGTAGGCTCTCCGATACTTGAGTAAGTACGGATTTAGTAAGCTTAAACTGACAGATCAATAGACAGTATGCCGAAAGTTCAGATTACCTCCATTTTGGGGAATTGTGCTTCTTTTATAAACCTTGGGAGGTGTGCAAGTTGTGTAGATTTTCAATGTGGGATTGTAGACACCGATTGTGGACCTGTCACGTGTCCGGAGAAAGAGGGTTGCCCTAATCGATGAATCTGTAGGAGGGGTGCCGAAGGGTTTATTAGCTAAATGGCATTTGGCAAATACAATACGGCCAGTCGCTTCTTGTGGATTTTCATAACCCTGCTGTGCAAAAATGGGATATGCATTTGAAAGGGGTGAACATAGGGACTAGTTGAAGTAATGATCCTCCCAAGGGCCAATTTTTTCCACGTGTTTGGTCCTCATTGACTGTTCATTTTGGTATAAACAAGAGTCCCCCAAGTTCTCATTCGAGAGTTCTCGGATGGGGACTTGATATTCTCTTCTGTAAGCAAAATGTTGTCCTACCGTTCGGTAATTTAGCGGATGGAGGGGCTTAATCCTAGCCCCTCCGTGCGTCTTCATTTAGAAGCAGACGTTTGGGGATTCAGAAGGTCGCTCAAAACGAGGAGTGATGGGATTGAAGGATGCTTCGTCTTCTGCGCCCCGCATGCTGTTAGATTATCCACAAAGCGAACGACACGTGGTGTGTCCACTCATGCGGAGCGGCGTATTAATGCGCCGTTTGGTTTTTCGAGGCGTACCATTGTGAACCCTCGCCCTATAAATAGGGGTGACTCCGGAAGAGAAACTCACTTTGCATTTGTGAGTGAAGCGAGAGCTTTGCTGAGACGATTTTCGGCGAGAGCTAATGGCAACCAAGGCGATTTCTGAGCAAACGATCGGTAGTCAAGACAATTTCCGACGAAGTCAATCGACAGCTAAGGCGATTTCCGACGAAGGTGATCGGCGATCCAGTTCGTTATTCTTCCTTTAAAGTTCGAGATAAGGTACCGTTTGGCACTCTTATTTGATACTCTTACCCTGTGCACGTCCTTCCTTGGCATGAACTAGATTGACGTTTAAGTAGGGTTCCGTTCGGTAGTCTAGTTGCCATAGGTAGTGATGTAGAGATCGGTAGGCTAGTCTTTTGCATAGCCTTTAGTTTCCTTTTATGTGTTTTGTAGATGTCCGATAACGAGTCACTATTTAAGAGTGAACCTAATGCGTTCGATGGGGAGTCGTCGGACGACCTGTTTGATACAAATAGCGAGTTCGTGAGCCTCGATGCCGAGGGCGGAGAAGATACCGATGTCGAAGTACTCGGTGAATGCCCAAGCTCCGTTTCTACCCACGACATTGGAAAAAGGGCTATGACAAGGCAGCCAGTGCCGTTGGCTATGGTGTATCGTAACGGTAGTCATGCAGGCGTGGATCAGTGCTGCGAGTCCCAGATGAGGGACACTCGGGTGTCAGGGGAGCACAACAGCCATCAATCGGAAACCTCCACGTCTGGCCATAGAGAGCTAGCTGCCGAACCTATATCCCAGCCGAGGGTGACCATAGTTCATCGAGGAAACCCTAGGGTGCCTATAGGCGTGCTGAAAGAAAATCGTTTTGGGATAGATTACTTAGAGCGCAATAAGATTACTGAATGGGAGTAGTCAAGCTTCGTGCTGAGTATCTTATCCCAGATTCAGTAAGGATGAGGATCCCGGGTCCTACCGAATCACTTAGCAGATTGAAGGACAGTGAAGTCGTCTTCTTCACCGACGTTCTTCTGCAGGGGGTTCGGTTGGAGCTACAACCTGCGGTGCAGAAGATACTGGCCCAGATCGGGTATGCTTCTGGCCAATATAATCCCAACTTTTGGGTGGCCTTGATGGGAGTGATCGTAGTTGAAAGGACCTGCCCCGAATTTTCTCAAAACCCGAGACGAACCCTTTGGAATTCCTGACATCATCCCGATGCCAAGCCCACTTACTAAAAATCGAGACTTCCTGCCTAAATTTCGGCAGAGTCTCCCCTATAAATTGGACATTTCCCAAAATTTATACCTGCATAAAAACGCATTTAATATTCCTTACTGGAAGCATGCACAATCTAATTTCATGCAATTCACACAAATGGCCTTCGGCCTTTCAATAATTCCTCAAAAGACTACCAAACAGTTCAATTACAATTTATGACTAATATTTAGTCTGCGGCTGCACCTAATAACCTTAGGCTGCCTACGTACCCTCCTTGAGGGATCAAGCCACACGTAGTTCTTCCCTAAAATCCAATATACTTGGACGATACCTTATTTCATTTCTCTGTATTTCACATAACATCTCCCCATACGCCGGTACCACCAACGCCACGTATGGGGCCTGTCAACACACCGGATAACCTACGCCACGTGCGACCATGCCATACTATCATAATACCTCCCCATACGCCGGTACAACCAACGCCACGTATGGGGTCTGTCTCAACGCCGGATAACCTACGCCACGCGAGACCTGCACATCATATCACATAACTCCCCATATGCCGGTACAACCAACGCCACGTATGGGGCCTGTCCCAACGCCGGATAACCTACGCCACGCGGGACCTCAATATCATATCACAAATCTCCCCATACGCCGGTACAACCAACGCCACGTATGGGGTCTGTCGACACGCCGGATAACCTACGCCACGTGCGACCTCAACACCATATTACAATAGCTCCCCATACGCCGGTACAATCAACGCCACGTATGGGGCCTGTCTCAACGCCGGATAACCTACGCCACGTGAGACCTGAACATCATATTACGAATCTCCCCATACGCAGGTACAACCAACGCCACGTATGGGGTCTGTCCCAACGCCGGATAACCTACGCCACGTGGGACCTAACTTTCACTTGGTGGTGCATGTAGTGAATCCAACATCCGGGGAGGTACCTAAAGTAGTGCGTATAGCACTCCAAACTGACATTCTAGACTCTGTTGTACCCTTGTACAACCATATATAATTATAATTATATAAATTAATTCTAATACTGTGTAACCCTCCACAATCATCTAGTACCCGATAATCTCCCTTAGAAAGGTGAGATTACTCCGGGAGACTCACGGTCAACCAAGGGACAAACTTCTCTAACCCTGGTCAAACGGACCTGCGGAACCCACGACCTCCAATTTCCAATCCGAAGGTCTCTATGGGTTCTACCAGGTATAGGACACTTGTCCTGCGAGTTTGGTTCAGATCGGACGGTCGGATTTCTCACGATCGCATGATCTGACAGTTAATATAAAATATAAGCTTTAAATTATTATTCGGAACATCCGGGACTCCGATTCACGATCCGTGAATTCCTACACGATCCTAGAAATACCTAGATTAACATATATTAAATTTGGGACCATCCGACGGTCCCAACCTATCGAACCCGGATAACACGCAATATGCGAATATCCGTTCGATAGTCAAACGACGTCCGAATTGAGATCCGCGAAATCCTACGCACTCGTGACCACCTAAGGATCTCATCGGAACATAATGCTATTTTTCTACAGTGCCCACTCGCCGCCGCACGCGCCGGCAGCGCGTGGGTGCCCAAAGCGATAACGCTTCGCCGGAAAATCTCAAAATCACGGCTCCAAATTCCTACCCTAGGTATAACACCCTATTTGGAGCCACTTTTGTTCTTGGATCTACCCCAAAAAGTGGCCGGAAATGGCCGATCATGGCTGCCGAAGTTCGGCCGATTTTCAATTCGAAAATCGAGTGATCTAGAGGTAAAATCGATCAAAACCCAGCCAACCATCAGTTAGAGCATGAAAAATAGCTGAGAAACCATACCTTACTCGAACGATTTGGTTGAGAAACGAAGGAGATCGAGGAGCTTGAAGTTTCGACTGAAAACCGGCGGTTTTCTGCATTTTCCGGCCAGCACCGGCCGCGTCGCCGGCGAGGAACGGTCGGAGAAGGAAGAGGACGTCGTCCCGGTCGTTTTGGTACCTTGCCCCGCCCACAGCCGTGGTCGGTGGCCGGAGATACGAGGAGAGAGAGAGAGAGAGCCGGCGGGAGAGGGAGAGAGGTCGCGGGAGAGAGAGAGAGAGAGAGAGAGAGAGAGAGAGAGAGAGAGAGAGAGAGAAAATCAGATTTTTATAAAAATCTCATTTTGAAATATTTACGATTGTGCCACTGGATTTCTTTTGACCATATCTCTCTCGTTACAACTCCGATTCGAGCCCACTACGTGTCTATGAACTCGTCTCAGTACGACCTATCCAAAAATATAAGTCGCGGTCCCACACTCTCTCTGGTTAAAAATATGACTAAAATACCCTTAAATAATTAAATAATTAAATAAGGGTTAAATTTGGGGAAATTTGGGGTCGGGGTGTTACAGACTACCCCCCTTATAAAAATTTCGTCCCCGAAATTTCCTACCTGTCGCTCGAAGGATTATGAGCATTGGGGCCCGCAACTGCCACTTGGGTTCCCCCAGCGCTCCCCTTGAAAGCTAGACGCTTCCATTTGTGATTTGATTCTCTTCTAGCGGTTCTACTAAAAGAGGATCCGCATTCCTTGACTTATTGATATTTTCCTTCTTTCTTTAGAATCGATAAGCAACATTGCCAACACGATTCCTTGAGAGGAAAGTCAGAAAGGATCATTTTTACCGAATTGTAATCATCATCGATCTCTCTCGACCATGATCCATTTCTGATTCCAATGAAAGATCTCTTACTCCGCCGTGCTCACAAGAGATGAGACCCCAAAGTACTCTCCATCTCCATAGGTAGGATTACTAAATCCATCTGGGTCTCATCCTTGGATTTGACCACAGTATTCCCACCACACACGAGCCTCTTTCTGAAAGAGAAGTAAGGCTATCCAAATCTTTTCCACACTTGTGATTTCGATTATACTAACGCGCCCCTTTCAGACCTTGGATCCCTTGGTCCAATGTCAGGGATTTGCTCGTCCCAGAGAAAGTTTGTGCTCTTAGTATCTTCGACTCGATGCTCTAGGCACACAGTCGAAAATTAGCAACATGTCCAGGCAATGGAGGATCCCTAGAAGTAGGTTGATCAACTCCCTACCTCCCGCTTATGCGGACTCAACGGACAACTTTGTCACAGGGACATCCAATTGTACCATACGTACAGGTGTTACCCTATGCAAACTTTCGGCTTCTATTCGCAATCTTCCGGAACTTCTGAAACAACCACTGTCTGTGGTAAAGCTCCAGCTCTACTTATGCTCCAGTGGCCTATGTACCTTTCCTTTGTGAAATAATTTGACTTTTGTGACGACCTCAACATCGCAAATGTGCCATTCCGAGATGGTACCCATTTTGATCCCCACAATTTAAGGATGCACATAAAGTGCAGGGTCCACAGGGAATTGAACCTAGAGCTCTGATACCAACTGAAAGGACCCGCCCCGAATTTTCTCAAAACCCGAGACGAACCCTTTGGAATTCCTGACATCACCCCGATGCCAGGCCCACTTACTAAAAACCGAGACTTCCTGCCGAAATTTCGGCAGAGTCTCCCCTATAAATTGGACATTTCCCAAAATTTATACCTGCATAAAAACGCATTTAATATTCCCAACTGGCAGCATGCACAATCTAGTTTCATGCAATTCACACAAATGGCCTTCGGCCTTTCAATAATTCCTCAAACGACTACCAAACAGTTCAATTACAATTTATGACTAATATTTAGTCTGCGGCTGCACCTAATAACCTTAGGCTGCCTACGTACCCTCCTTGAGGGATCAAGCCACACGTAGTTCTTCCCTAAAATCCAATTCCATACTTGGACGATACCTTATTTCATTTCTCTATATTTCACATAACATCTCCCCATACGCCGGTACAACCAACGCCACGTATGGGGCCTGTCAACACGCCGGATAACCTACGCCACGTGCGACCATGCCATACTATCATAATACCTCCCCATACGCTGGTACAACCAACGCCACGTATGGGGTCTGTCTCAACGCCGGATAACCTACGCCACGCGAGACCTGCACATCATATCACATAACTCCCCATACGCCGGTACAACCAACGCCACGTATGGGGCCTGTCCCAACGCCGGATAACCTACGCCACGCGGGACCTCAATATCATATCACAAATCTCCCCATACGCCGGTACAACCAACGCCACGTATGGGGTCTGTCGACACGCCGGATAACCTACGCCACGTGCGACCTCAACACCATATCACAATAGCTCCCCATACGCCGGTACAACTAACGTCACGTATGGGGCTTGTCTCAACGCCGGATAACCTACGCCACGTGAGACCTGAACATCATATTACGAATCTCCCCATACGCCGGTACAACCAACGCCACGTATGGGGTCTGTCCCAATGCCGGATAACCTACGCCACGTGGGACCTAACTTTCACTTGGTGGTGCATGTAGTGAATCCAACATTTTGAAATATTTACGATTGTGCCACTGGATTTCTTTTGATCATATCTCTCTCGTTACAACTCCGATTCAAGCCCACTACGTGTCTATGAACTCGTCTCAGTACGACCTATCCAAAAATACAAGTCGCGGTCCCAAACTCTCTCCGGTTAAAAATATGACTAAAATACCCTTAAATAATTAAATAAGGGTTAAATTTGGGGAAATTTGGGGTCGGGGTGTTACAGTAGTGTTCGGTGTTGCCGGGGAAAGGGAGCCGTCCTACGAGCAATTCTCCTATTTGTACAGCGTCACGAAGTCCAAGTGTGCCGATCATGGAGGCTGGGTTCAGGCCAACTGTCTGAAGGCTTCCGAACGGGGGCACTTTGTCAACGCTGTTCCGACCTCTCAGAAGTTATGGAGGAATCGACCGGTGCTTTTATCTAGCGATTAGTAATTGCCTTCGGGAACGCTCGTCCATTTCCATGTTCCCACCACCTTCCAGATCGACGGTAGGTCGCCAACATGCCGATCGGTAGGTTAACAATTGGTATCTCTTATGAGGGACTTCTAATCATTTCTCTGCCCTTTTTGCAGGTAAACTGAAGCAGCCGAGGTCGACTTAAACTGAGATTTATCAGGTCGATAGAGTGAGGCTGAAGGCTCCTGCTGCTGACAGGGTGTATCCGAAGTTTTTTTTTACTGAGAACTTGATCAGTGCCCACCTCATCAGCCCTGTCGAGAGTAAGTGCATTTCGTTTGCTTTGCATGTTTTACTAATATCATCTTGGCTTCTTACCGAATGCTCGTTTTGCATAGTGACAGACTCCAGAAGGTCTGCCGAAGCCAAGAGGATGAACGAATCCTCCAAGAGGAGCCCCTGCCGAATCAGACGTTCGACGATTTTTCTCAGGCTTATGAACTCCTCAGTGTTATGGCTGTTGTACTAGTGGTATCGGCAGAATTTGTCGGTATCCCGATTGTCCTGTCGATTGGGCTTTCAGTGATTCGGCTTTGGTATGATCTCGTGTTCGTTCATTAGTACAGCTTCATAAGTGGTATTCAGCAGAGCGAAGACTTTCTGAGCGCGGTCGGGATTCGGCAGGGGCGCCCGGTGGTCATTGCGACCGTATCTCCCTTTTCCTTTTTTTGGGTTTCCTTGCCGATTGTCATGGTTATCTTTCCGTTTGTGCCCCGTCGAAGGTTCGTCATCTTTTCTTGGGGCGTATGGAGATTCTTGCCCGTGATGACTATTCAACACTAGTTCCTCCTGGCGAGCCCAAGGCCCGAATTTCGAGTTGAAATATTTCGCCTTGGCGTGGATTGCCGCTTGCTTCATCAGTTTGTCGTAGGTGCGCCAGTTGCTACTGTGCACTGGGTATCGAAAGTATGAGGACTGAAGGCCACTCTTAAGGGCGCCGTAGGCTGCCTTGTCATCCGTTTCCGGACACCTCGATTATTCATGACTGAAACGTGCAACGTACTCCCGTAGCGGTTCGTCCTCCCTTTGTTGGATCGTGTACAAGTTGTCGGCAGAGTACAAACGGTTCTTCTATATCATAAAGTGGTTAAGAAAAATCTGTTTCAACTCGTCGAAGGAGTCTACCGTTCCCGGCTCAAGACGGTAGAACCAATTCAATGTCGCTCCAGTAAGCGCAGACGGAAACAGCAGGCATTGCCCTTCGTCGCTGAGTCCCTTGCACCCTATCACCGATTGGAAGGAATGAAGATGCGTTAAGGGATCTTCCACCCCAGTGTAGAACGGTATACGTAGAGGCTGTATGTCTCTATCCTGCCATGAGTGCTTTATACGTTCAGTGAACGACCCTGGCCGAAGTCTTCCCCAGTCTGGTTCCTGAGAACGAACTCGATCGTTTTCCATCTTCTGGACTTTCTGAAAAAGAAGTCGGACGACGGGATCTCAGCTAGGGATTTCCTCGGAGCCATGGTCCTCCGAACACCTTTGCGGGCTTACTGGTCTGGCCTCCGAGTACCTTGTTGGCATTGCCAAACGGTAGGTAGACTCTTTGGTCTTGGAAGGGACATATTCATAATCTGATTCGGCGGTGGATTCTAAGCCCCGAACCCTTCGAATAGGTGATTTACTTCCCAAAACTTTCATTGCAAGTCCCTTAGGTGAGCATTGATTCTGATCGGAGATTTCTATCTTTCGGCATCTCGGTCGTTGATCCGATGACGACAATCGGAGTAAACCTTTTTCGGTAGGTGTGGTTGATCGTTGGGTGTTGGAACTACCAACTGCTTGGAGGGCGCAGGTGTTGCCTTTGCTACCTTCTTACCCTTCTTCTTCCGACTGGGAGTCTGCAGGCTCTGGGAGGATTGATTTGTTTGGATATTTTGCGTATGCTGCTGATTGAGTAGTTGTTGGGTTTCGTCTGCTTAAGATGAGAGAAGATTGTTATGTTCTTGGAGTTTCGCCATGTCCTGCCGAAGAGAAATGATTTGGACCAGAAGCTCTACTGCAGCGGCAATTTGAATCACGGGTGAATTACCCAAAGGAGTGCAATGGGGCAGCGCGGGGCTTGCTCCTCTTTGCCTTCCAAATGATAATCCATCTTCCAACAAGAACGTTGTTGCTGAAGTGGTCCCCATGTGTTCTAGGGATAGTGGGTTGATTCAGATCGGTTCCCATAGACGGCGCCAAACTGTTGATGCGAAAAAATGGTTCAGCACTTTTCCCGCTCAACTTAGTGATGTTGGGCCTTTGGTAGTTTCTTTGCCTCGGTGGAGCGTGTGATTTGCAAGATAATGAACGCTCGGTAAGACTTTAGGGCACAGGTGTGGTACCGGCCGAAGGTTCTCCGATGCTTGAGTAAGTACGGATTTAGTAAACCTTGGGAGGTGTGCAAGTTGTGTAGATTTTTAATGTGGGACGATAGACACCGATTGTGGCAAGACGCGGCGACCATGTCGAATCAGAGCTAGTGGATTTTGATGAGAGTCGAAAAGGGCGATGGAACCGTAGGTTGTGAAGAATTTGGTGAGGAGATTGACATTTGTTTCGAGGGAGTTTAGGAGCATGAAGGCGTGTATTTGGAGAAGCGAGGGTGTTGTTATCGTTTGTTGGAGGAGGTCTTAGCATTTTCTTTCTAATGAGCTCCATCTCTATACTTGCTCTCTCATCATACATATCTCTCTCAGTTTTGCTTCCCTGTCATTTGAATGGCGGGGTTTCTCTTTTTTTATTTTAAATCATTTTTTTCTGCAAGGATGTGGGTTTTGTGCGAGTCAGAGTTGAGACCCAACCCAAATCCCATATATTTGGTCGGGTAAAGGTTTCAATTTAGGTTTAGACTCTGGTGTATCCAATTCAAACTTTACGAAAGTCACTCGCTTAAAAAATGTCTTTATAATTTTTCAACAAAAGAAATGTCAATGTTATTGATAATTTTAATTTCTATGCCCTCCTAGCGCACATATGTTGTCACTGTTAGCATAGATGGCGTCCACATGTGCCACCACATTGGCAAGTTTAACGGAAAATTTATCGGATGCCCAAGAGCCAAAATATTATGAGTGTTGCTAAACGAACCTTAAAATTAATTAAGTACACCTTACGCTAGCTGAGAGTTAATGAAGTCAAGTATAAAAGGAAGACGTCTTTAAATCTCTGCCACCAGAAGATCAAAATCCCTTTCTATATAAATCTACATCAGGGCATGCATCATTTCCACGGGATAAGCAGACTAAATTTTCTAAAGAGATAAGTAGGGTGCAAGGAGTTGTTCATCTGGAAAATCAAACTAACCATCACGGCAGATTGAACTCTTACAGAGAGAAGTTAGAGGGCAAAAGCGATTAGGTTTTCTTTCAAAAAGCAGAGAGGTGATCACTATAAAGAACTGACTGGTGATGGTTCTTCTCTGCCAGAATAGATAACATCCCCTTTTCTTTGACATTTAAAAATGAAAGATCTTGCTTTTAGAAAATCTGCCGCCCATTATTAAAAGATTAGAAATCCCACTCCAACATTTCTTATAAATATGAGAGGAGGTGAACAGATCAAAAGACAGCCAAAAAACCAATAAAAGACAAACACTCAAAATGATCACTGAATCCCAAAAAACCTTTAAAACATTGAAGCAACCAATAGCTTATTGAGCCACGAAAAATGAGTCAGCTACAATCCAGAATCTCTAACTTTAATTCAGTTCCAGAGAAGTAATAATTCAAAGCGAGATTTCTCTCGTTACAAATTTGGTTCAGCATAAGCCAAGTCAAGCAGACTTCGGGTTTTACAAATATGAAAACCTCAACAAATTTATGGAGAGCCGTGATCAAGCAGAACAGGTACTACAGTGCAGTTCCAGCTCAGTAATCATCAAATCTAGCCACTTCTGCCCCTTCCAGACTAAAGAATTCCCAAATCTGCCCGTTCAAAAAGCCTTCCAGGGTTTGAAATAGATTAAAGCTCTGCCAAACTCGAATGTTGGTATCGATTTACAGCTGAAACTTGGCAGTTGAAGGTGTTGATAGTCCAGTCCGGTACAGGCATTCCTAATCCAGCCTAGATCAGAAGCATTTATCCAAGCAGAAATTGAAGTCCAGAAGCTCTTTTTGTCTTTTAAAGTTGGTCTTCCTTTTTGAGCTTTGTAAAAGGCAGTTCTGCCTAAAATAGTTCACTTTCCTATCATTTCATCTGGCAAGAACTACCAATTTTGTGCTGTAAAAAGTTGTGAAGTCCTCACCAGTCTGAGGCAAGAAAAGAACTTACTTGGGAGATCTTCCTCACCCAAATTCACAATCGCTTGTTTAGAAATCAATAACTTGGGACGCAATTTATTTATTTTCAAGAAGTCTGCTAGGATTTTCATTACTAGCAGTGGTAGTACTAGGAATAGACGTTCAGGGTTCAGGATTCAACCAGAAGTCACTATCAGTGACCTTGCTGCCCTCAAATAGAGTGAAGATGAGCCTGCTCAAAACTTCATAACTAGGTTCAGAAAGCTCAAAATGAAATGCCGAATCCCTATGGAAGAAAGGCACTTTATCCAAATGGCTCAAACCGCCCTTGAAATCTCTCTGAGGAAGAGATTTGATGGGATGCTATTTGGAGATCTGGCAGAACTGGCAGACAAAGCATCCAAGTACGAGGAGCTGCTCAGGGAAGACCAACAAAAGAGGAACTCTTCCAAAGACATATATTACAAGACCCCGTCTTCTTTAATACATTTGGTTAAGGTAGAATCAGAAGAAGGCACAGAAGGCTCGGAAGAAAGAGAAGTTTCCGTGGCTGAAATGGCGAAATTAAAACATCCCATCAGCTGCAAGGCTCTGACAAAGCCACCAAAGGACCAAAAGCCACCACCATTCACAGGAGGGTTCGTTCCAAACAAACCAACATAGAACAAGGTCTATTCCTTTGATCTAACCAAGGTTGATGCTTTATTTGATGAGATGCTGCTACATAAGGCAATAGAGACACCCCACAGGTTGCCCAAGCCAGAAGAACTCAAGGGCAGACAATATTGCAGATGGTACAACTCTTGGAACCATTCCACCAACAATTGTGTTGTCTTCAAGGATGTCAGACAAGAAGGAATAGCAGCAGGAAGGCTAAAATTGGCTAAGAAACCTCCCTCGGTAACAATAGATCCTTTTCCCCAACCTCAGGTCAACATGGTCAACTTAAATTGGCCAAAACAGAAGAGAGGCAAGCTAACTGTAGAAGCTAGCCACATCAGAGGCCAAATGCAACCATCTCGGCTGGGGTAGTTCTGTGCAGCAAGGGAAAATGTGAAAGTGAGTTGGAGGTAACTTTGGACAGGCAAAATCAGCCTACACCTAGTGTTTTTGACAGGATTGGAACATCATACCAACATGGCCCAGTTTCGGCTCCACCTAGAGATAGAGCTAGACAAAAGAACTATCTAAGACCTGCCCAAGGCAACAGAAGAATGACAGAGCAGCCAAAGAAGGAAATACAAATTAAAATGCCCGAAAATGATAAGCCTTTGGCAACTATCATAGAAGGCAGGTGGTATTCTATTGGAAAGAGAGGTAGACCAACTCTGGAACTAACCAGAACACAGAAGAGGAGAGTTCAAAGGCAATAATGCACCTTCCTCAAGAATATGGATGACATACAGGTACTTCCAGAGACCAGTTCTACCAGAAGAGGGAGAAGTCTAGAAGTAGTTCCTCAAGCAGAACAAACATGTCAGCCAGAAGAGCTGACAAAGATAGAATCTCAGGAAAACCTCCTATTCAGCCTGCCTCACCCTCAGCCAATCGGTCAGAACCTTCACAGTCACAAGGTCAATCCGGACCTATTCCAATAGAAGGACAAGAAGAGGAGCAGTTGGACTATGAACCATCTGTAGACGACTAGATTGGGCTCCTCGAAACAGAAGAACAAGAAGACTGGACAGAATAATATGGAGAAGAACAGATGAAGTATGATGGAGAGCTGGATGAAGAAACTGAGGCTTTCAGTGCAGAGTTAGAAAGCCTGCTACAGGGTGATCTGGGCATCAACATGGTCTTTTAGAAAGCCTGCTACAGGGTGATCTAGGCATCAACATGGTCTTTATCCTGCCAGAAAAGTTTAGAGCAGCAGAATGACAAGAAAGTGCTTTGGAAGGAGATGTGCTCTCCCAGAAAATTTTTGAGTGTAGATTGGCAGAAGTAGAGGAGGCGCAAGAACAGCAAACACCTACTGCCAAAGCAGGTGGAACTGCCATGAAATTGGCTGCAGAACAGCTTTGTTTCTCCAAACCCACAAAGGAAATGGCCAATCACCTCAGACCTCTGTTCATAACAGCAAACTTTGGGGGTGTTCCTATTCCCAAAGTGATGGTAGATGGAGGTGCAACCATTAATCTTCTGCCTCATAGGTTGCTGATCAAGATGAGGAGAACAGAGAAGGATCTAATTGCAACACTAAGACTCATGGAATACTAGATGTATATGTCATAGTAGGAACCAAGAAGCTGAAGATTGCATTTTTCGTGGTAGATACCACTTCTACTACGCACAATGCACTACTTGGCAGAGACTGGATCCACCAGAGTCTATGTGTTATTTCCACTCTGCATCAGCAATTAGCCCTTTGGCATGAAGAGAGTTTCATGGAAATAGTAGAGGCCGATCCACGGCCATTTCTACCTTCTGCCATATGTTTTGAGGCCAGGTATTACCATGATGATCTTGGGCTTTTCACATTCTTTGGAGTCAACTAGAAAGCTGCCACCATGGTGTCACAGCCCAGAGACTCATTAAAAATTATCTATCCAGTTCTCTAGAGGATTGGAATAGACCTTTTGTTTTGAACATCCAGAACTCTGATGTTTAGTCCCAATCAACAAGAAAAGGATCGAGCTGCAACAATCCGATGCATTACAAAAAGATCGTCGGTATATTAGGAAGAATGGAGGCTTTCTTTGTAGAATCCAACCATAAATATGGTAGAATTCACCGATGAAAGCACTGAAGAACAAGAAGAAAGTTTACAGGAGGAAGTACTAGATTTTGCACTAGCAGCACTTGATGACTCTTTACCAGAAGTGGAAGATCCATTACAGGAGATAAACTTAGTGCATTGTTGAAAGAACCACTCAAGAGTGAAATCATTGCACTTTTGCATGATTTTAGAGACTATTTTGCTTGGCATTACCATGAGATGCCTGGATTGGATAGAAAATTGGTAGAACACAAGTTGCCAATCAAAGAAGGTTACCTTCCAGTCAAACAGGCCAGAAGAAGAATGTCTATGGAGACAGAATTAAAAGACAAAGAAGAAATAGAAAGACTAGTCAAGGCATGATTCATCAGACCAACCATCCATGCTGATTGGCTAGCCAATATTGTTTAGGGTCTGTGTGGATTATAGAAATCTAAATGAAGCATCTCCCAAAGATGAATATCCTATGCCAATGGCAGACATGCTAGTGGATGGAGCTGCTCATAACCAAATGCTATCTTTTATGGATGACAATGTAGGATATAATCAGATTATGATGGCAGAAAAAGATATCCATAAGACAACCTTCATGTGTCCAGGACATATAGGTGCTTTTGAATACACTGTAATGCCTTTTGGCTTGAGAAATGAGGGAGCCACTTATCAAAGAGCAATGAATTCTGTTTTCCATGAATGATAGGTCATTCTCTAGAAGTGTATATAGATGATGTGGTGATTAAGTCCCCAGAAAAGGGGGATCATGTGTCAAATCTGAAAAAGGCATTCCTGAGAATGAGACAACACAAGTTGAAAATGAATCCCAAGAAATGTGTTTTTGGAGTTCAGGCAGAAAATTTCTTAGGTTTCTTGGTCCACCAAAGAGGTATAGAGATTGATAAAGTTAAGGCAAAATCCATCATGGAAGCCGCACCACCTCGAAACAAAAAAGAATTGCAGAGTCTCCTAAGAAAGATCAACTTTCTAAGAAGATTCATATCCAATTCTGCCGGAAAAGTCCAGCATTTCTCCTCCTTGTTAAGGTTGAAGCAGGAACAAACATTTAAGTGGGAAAAACAGCACCAGCAGGCTTTTGAGGAAATCAAACACTACCTTTCAAATCCACTAGTTCTGTCCCTATCAAAGAGAGGCAGAGCACTCAAATTATATGTTTCTGCATAAGAAGTATCCATTGGGAGTCTGCTAGTTCAAGATAACAAGGAAGGGAAGGAACATGCAATCTATTATCTAAGCATAACTCTGACAGAAGTAGAAAGGAAATATTCTGCAATTGAAAGGCTTTCTCTTGCCTTATATTTCACTGCTGTGAAACTCAGACACTACATGTTGCCAATCACCATCTACATCATTGCCAAAACAGACCTAATCAAATACATTTCTAACAAGGCCAATGTTGAGAGGCAGAATTGGCAAATGGATTTGGGCCTTGACAGAATTTGCTTTCAGATATGTTCCTTAGAAAGCTGTCAAAGGACAAGCTATAGTAGATTTCCTAGCAGATCATCCAGGGGAACAGATTAAAAACATGGATTCCTTGGATATCGCAAATGCAGATCTATTAACTAGAGCTCATACTTGCCTTAACAATCCCATCTATTCAGTCCACCTCACACGTTGGAAACTGTACTTTGATGAATCAAAGACTGATGTGGCCTCTAGGGTAGGGATTGTTTTGGAGGATCCACTGGGGATCATACTCTGTTATCCTTTCAAGCTAGATTTCCAATGCATCAATAACAGGGCTAAATATGAAGCTTTAATCATTGGCCTTGAAATGCTGGTAGAATTAGGAATCCAATCTATGGAAATTTTAGGAGATTCTATGCTTGTATTAAAACAGATTACTGGAGAACGCAAGTGTCTAAATCCTTCTCTAGTTGTCTATCTAGTGGCAGCCAGAAATCTTCTGACAGAATTCAGGGAAGCTACTTGGGAACATATCCCAAGAGAAGAAAACTTTGCAACTAATGAAATGGCTTAGATAGCAACAAGGGTACAAATGCCTGAAGACTGTGTGCAAAGGATTATCAAGGTGGGAAAGAAAAGTCTACCATCTGTTCTGACTAGAGGAATGGAGATAGATGTCAATTCTGCCATAATCGCTGAAGTTGACTGGAGAACCCCCATCATAAATTACTTGCACTATCCAACTCTGCCGTTTGAAAAAAGAGTCAGAATTATGGCTTTAAACTACCTCATGTGGGATGTAGATTTGGTCCGGAAAAGCAAGGATGAATTGCTCCTGTGATGCTTTGGAAAGAAAGAATACATAAAGGTCATGAGAGAAACCCATGAAGGAATTTGTGGAGCTCATCAAGGTGGAAGGAAGATCTGCTGGTTGATTAGAAGGTATGGCTACTTCTGGCCAACTATGATGAAAGACTACACTGAATATTCCAAAGGATGTGAAGCTTGTCAGAGGCATGGTCCAATCCAGCAGGCTCCTTCAGTTCCCATGAATCCAGTGGTTATGCCATGGCCATTAAGAGGATGAGCAATGGACCTTATTGGCAAAATCTATCTAGCCAATAGCAAATAACACTGTTTCATCATTATAGCTACAGATTATTTCACCAAATGGGTGGAAGCCAAACATGTCAAATCCACTACATCTTAAGAGATCATCACCTTCATAGAAGAGTAGATTATACAAAGGTTTGGTATTCCAGAATCAATCACAACTGATAGGGGATCTTCTTTCATATCTGGAGAAATGCTAGATATGGCAGAAGCATTCAAGTTCAAGTTACTTCAATCCACTCTTTATTATGCTCAAGCTAATGGACAGGCAGAATCAAGTAACAAGGTGATCATTAACATCATCAGGAAAATGCTTGAGAAAAATCCAAAGCAGTGGCATGAGAAACTATCAGAAACTTTCTGGGCATATAGAACTTCAAAGAGAGGTGCAACCGACATGACCCCATATGCTCTAGCCTATGGTCATGATGCAATTCTGCCCATGGAAAAAGAAGTCCAATCTTTCTGAATTGCTCAGCAGCACAATCTGATTGGAGAAGACTACTCTCAAGCCATGCTGCTAGAACTAGAAGGTTTGGATACTAGTAGAATTGATACTCTTAACAAACTCTTAGTAGGGAAACATGCTATATCAAGGGCCTACAACAAAAGAGTTAAAAACAAGAGTTTTAAAGAGGGATAAATAGTCTGGAAAGCAGTTCTACCCCTCGGAACACATGTGGCTGGTTATGGAAAATGATCACCTACATGGGAAGGACTTTTCATAATTCAACAAATTCTTGGATTAGGGGCATACAGATTACAGGATCGAGATGGAGATATTCATGCTACACCAATCAATGGAAAATGGCTGAAGAAATTCTATCCAACTATCCTGGATTAGAGAGAGAACAAGACGGAAATGTTGTTTAAATTTCTGTTCAGAGTTGTGTTCTTAATGAAATTTGATAAGTATATTTTATTTTATTTTCTGCTTTCTTTTATTTTCGTCAAAAGAAATTGAAAATGCAAAATTCCACAAAAATAAATAACCTTTATTAGATATAGTCATTGTTTATGACTAAGGTTTTATTACATTAAGAAAATTAAAAATTAAAGCCTTAGTTTCCTAAGGGTTTCTTGCAATCCGTCTTCTTGGTAGAAATTTCTTGCTGGAGAAGCATCCCTTGATGGAGAGAGCCCTCTGAAATCTCCAAAGCCGGCCTAGAAGCTGCAACCATGTTCTGCACAAGAAAAATGGCCTTGGTCTTGGTACCCAGTCCAGCTTCCAGTTTGTTCTGCCTCTCCCTCAGCACAGCCAGCTGCTTTTTAAGTTCTTCAATTTGTCTCTCTAGCTTGTCAGCAGCGGTCTTGGCTTCCTTGTAGCTTGCAACCATCTGGTCCAGCTATGCCTTCTGTTTTCATAATCGGCCAAGTTGGCCTCATTAGTGGCCTTATAGAATTCAGAGGCCTTGAAGGAGGGCTTGAGATCCTCATAACGGTTGTGGAGATTAAGCACATCCCTCACCAGGCCCAGGCTAAGCTCGAGGATAGGCTTAGGAGCCATGTTCTCCCTATGCAGCAGGTCCATATCCTTCATCAGATGGTTAAAAGCCTTACCACTATCATCCAAGTCCAGCTCGGCAGATTGCCAGATTTTCATTCTATCCACGACCTCGTCCACTGCCTTGGATTTAGCTTTGCCAGGAGTAGAACTGAGCTTCTTAAGCTTGTCCAGTTGAGCATTCAGGTCTATGGTTTCAAACTCTCCAAGTTCTGGATCAGCAAAAGAAGCCGTGGTTAAAGAACCAGGGATGGAATGGATAGGTATCTACAAAAAGAACTCAAGTCAGTTTCAGGTAGAATTAGATAAAAAGAAAGGCTAAAATACAAAAATACTCACACCCACAATGGGAGGCTTGAGAGGACTGGTCACCACAGCTAGGATCCCAGCAGTTTTGTTCTCTACTACCTGGAAAGACAGGAATAAAAAATTAGAGAATGTCAAGACAAACAGAACTAAGAAGACAAGATAGAATTGAAACTGAAGTTACCTCAGGAACAGGAGCAGCAGCAGAGTATTATGCCTTTACTACAAGCTCTGGGGTAGCAGCAGAATGATCTACCTCCACATCGTCAAATAGGGCCAATTCTGAGCTTGTGGGCTTTGCCCTCTAAGCTTCTTCTTCTTGTTTGGCCAAGGCAATACTTTCTGCTAGTACCTCAGCAGGAATCTCCTACAGATGGACAGAAGCCAAAAGTTAGAAAAAAAAAAAACAGACACAAGAGTTCGTGCAGCAATAATAGAGTCTCACTTCTTCTTCAAACTCTTTGTTCTTCTCTTTTGAAGGGACATCCCATTCTTCTTGTTCTTTCTCCTGCTCAACAGCTTCAAAAGCCTATCGCAGCTCATCATCAGCTCCAAAAGTCTCAGTTGGAACAGCTGCAGGCTCTTCTATCTCATCAGATTCAACTTCAATTATCTTTCTAAGTCTTTTTGGCCTTGTAGGAGGAGGAGGAGGACTTTTAGTTGCACAAAACAAAAAATAAAGGTTAGGAGAATGGGCAGAACATAACAGATTCAAGAAAGTAGTTCAAAATGTTAGAATCTTACCAGAAGGTTCAGGCTGGACAGCACTGTCCTGGACAGGAGCAACCTCTTTTCTTTTTCTTCTGAAAGAAGGAGTGGCCTCAACAATTGGTTGTTCTGCCAAGGACTCATGCTGATCTTCTTCATCTCCAAAAGGAAGCTCCATGTCCCCGGCAACTATAACATAATTAACTACACAGAAAAGAAGAAATTAGAAGGCAGTCCAGCAAAAAAATATAGAATGACAGAATTCTAGAAACTTACCAATCACTTCTCCAGAATGGACAATCTGGCTTCCAATATTCTGTGTCATAGAGGGATCTGGTACAAGCATGATAGATTGTTAGACATCATAATACAGGCAAAATAGGACTGATACAAACAGAACCGAAAAAAAAGAGGTTGAATGAAGAAAATACCTTCAATGACTTGTGCATTAATGTCTTTAATCATATGCACTATAAAATTCTTGGCCTCTGCCCCTGCATAGACAGTCCAAGAGTCCCGGCTATCGAAAAGCATTTTAGGGCGTACTTGAGGCAGAAAAACCTTGGAATCTGGCTTTCCACCAAACGTCAAAGTCTACATAACTGCAGGAATTAGGCTCTCATGATAGGTAGAGAGCATCCACACTGTTGATAATTTTATTAACTGAGCATCTGCAGACCTTACGCACGTCTAGGTCGTCTGAATCCCTCCAAGAGGTAGCCTAGTTACAGCTTCTGTATGACTTAAGAGGAATTAGCTGAGGACAGCCAAGTTGCCTAGAGCAAAGATTGGGATGATACACTTCTGCCCCCAGATGATAGTTGGAAGGTTTGCCTCCACCAAATGGCATGTCCTTAGGCAGCATTACGCTCAGGAACTTCTTCCTGAAATCGATCCTGGCTTCTTCTTCTTCTGGCTCTTTCTCAAACAGTCTATCCAGGCTGAAACCAAGGATAGGTCCTCTTGAGCACCACTTGCCACTCTGCAGTAGATCTCTTGGTGCAGTGCCTAAAGAACATCAGATATTCCTCAATAGAGCGCTTGGGCCCTTCTGCTGACATCAACGAATGAGCCATGACCTGGTCTTAAGGCAGAACGATGTCTGGAAACCTCAGTTATGGGAAGTACACTTGTAGCCATATCTGGATCATCCAAAATGAGCCAAGAGCAGACAGATTCAGAGGATTCTCCAAGGCGGCAGTATGCAGATTCTTGTAGAGATCAGCCAGAATTGTAGGCCCAAGCCCCACATCCGTGTGATACTGCAGAGACTCCACCAGATGTCTGTATTCAAGCAGAACTACTGAGGAACGGTTGGGAAAGATGAACCTGTTCAGCCAATACGGGAGGAACAACATGTGCTGTTGATCTCTATCTCTCTCTGTGCTGAACTTCTTCAGATAATTCGAGAACGAGCAGTTCTGATTAATTGTGACATGAGAAATGGTGAATGGCTTGGCCAGTTTTTCTTGATTTTACCTCTTATGGTAATCACCAACCGCGTCCACAGGCCTGCCATGAGGTCTGAAACGAAATACCTGAGCCATGTCCAGCAAGATTGGAGTCATAGGACCAAGGCGGAAGTCAAAAGTGCTGCTGGCAGAATGCCAGAATCACAGAGCAGCAGCCAGAAGGTTCTCGTCTCTGTTAATGGATTGCTTGGACAGAAGGATTGCATCGTAAATACCTGCCCTCTTCCAGTGAGTTCTGTGCCTTGGAAGAAGCCAATTTGACCATTTCACCACGCTATTCCTCATTTCGCTTAAAGGAAACGAGCCACTCAGGTTCTTGCTGACCTAGGTGTGAGAGGCTAGAGAAGTAGAGCTTTGATAGCACAGAAGGGCCTCAGCATCATCCCTGAACAAGATGGCCATCTCCTTCGGTACATGACCAAACCAATGAGGGCCCAGAACAAGGGTGTGCTCGAAAAGATGGAGGACATTTTCGGCCAGATTCTTTTGCGCAAATGGATGGAGCTTGCTAAAAACCCCTATCGCATGATTTTTGACGCCATCTCCAGTGAGATAAGTAGGAGAGCGTGAAGAAGAAGATCCCTTGGCACGAGTGTTTGGAGAAGACATTGTTTCTTGAATTCAGACGAACAGAGTGGGATTGAAAGTAATAGACCCAAAAAGAATAGAGGGTTTCAAAGGAAATGGAAGTTGAGACAGAGCTAGGTTTTCATGAACAGTAATGGAGTTCGGCAAATTTCCCCACAAAACCTAATTGAATAGGTAGACGTGTGCTAGTGCAACGGTAGGAAATGACGCGCATCATTGATTGGCCAATCATTAAGTCTAAAACCGTTTTAAAACGATTCAGACTTAAGGGGGCATTGTTTGGGCCTAAAAAGAATTCACACGCCAGCCCACTTCTCACAGAAAGGCCCAGGAACAGGAAAACAGAAAATCGGGCCTTGACTCCAAAAGAAAAGCCCAATCCACACCAGAGGTTCATGGTTTTTTTACGAAGTGGTAGAATTGTAAAAACACAAAGCAAGTCAGTAAAATTGCCATAAAATGGCAAAAATGGCCACCAAGCAGATCGTTAAAAATCCTAGAAGAAAGAATTGGATTGGGCCTAGCCTCTAAAATCCTCACCATTACTCTCAAAAGAAGCCAAGGAACAAGACAGCAGACTTTTGAAAAATCTATTCTCAACTCATGTGATTGCCTGACTTTGAAGAGTCAACAATATCAACTATCACAGAGAAGCTAGTAGAGAGTTAATGAAGGCAAGTATAAAAGGAAGACGTCTCTGAATCTCTGTCACCAGAAGATTCAAGTCCCTTTCTATATAAATCTGCATCATGGCAGCCATCATTTCCAAGAGATAAGTAGACTACATTTTCTAAAAAGATAAGTAAGATGTAGGGAGTTGTTCATCTGGAAAATCAAACTAACCATCACGGCAGATTGAACTCTTACAAAGAGAAGTTAGAGGGCAAAAGAGATTAGGTTTTCTTTCAAAAAGTAGAGAAGTGATCACTATAAAGAACTGACTGGTGATGGTTCTTCTCTGCCAGAATAGATAACATCCCTTTTTCTTTGACATTTAAAAATGAAAGATCTTGCTTTTAGAAAATCTGCCGCCCATTATTAAAAGATTAGAAATCCCACTCCAGCATTTCCTATAAATATGAGAGGTGAATAGATTAAAGGACAGCCAAAAAATCAATCAAAAACAAAAACTCAAAATGATCACTTGATCCCAAAAAACCTTCAAAACATTGAAGCAACCAATAGCTCATTGAGCCACGAAAAACGAGTCAGCTACAATCCAGAATCTCTAACTTCAATTCAGTTCCAGAGAAGTAATCATTCAAGGCGAGATTTCTCTCATTACAAATTTGGTTCAGCATAAGCCAAGTCAAACAGACTTCGGGTTTTACAAATATGAAATCCTCAACAAATTTATGGAGAGCCCTGATTGAGCAGAACAGGTATTACAGTGCAGTTCAAGCTCAGTAATCATCAAATCCAGCCACTTCTACCCCTTCTAGACTGAAGAATTCACAATTCTGCCAGTTCAAAAAGCCTTCCAGGGCTTGAAATAGATTAAAGCTCTGCCAAACTTGAACGTTGGTATCGATTTACAAAACTGAAACTTGACAATTGAAGGTGTTGATAGTCCAGTCTAGCACAGGCGTACCCAATCCAGCCTGGATCTGAAGCATTTATCCAGGCAGAAATGGAAGTCCAGAAGCTCTTTTTGTCTTTTTAAAGTTGGTCTTCCTTTTTGAGCTTTGTAAAAGGCAGTTCTGCCTAAAATAGTTCACTTTCCTATCATTTATTCTAGCCAGAACAACCAGTTTTGTACTGTGAAAAGTTGTGAAGTCCTCACCAGTCTAAGGCAAGAAAAGAACTTACATGGGAGAACCAAATTCACAATCACTTGTTTAGAAATTAGTAACTTGGGGCGCAAGTTATTTATTTTCAAGAAGTCTGCTAGGATTTTCATTGCTAGCAGTGGCATGCTCGCACACTAAAGAAAGTTGACTTGTTGACTAGTCAATGGTTTTCAAGGCAATGGGGAACTTTACCTACCATCACAGGAACAAATATAAAACGGGTGAACAACTATCAAAGTATTTATTGAATTACTAATTTATCCTAATATAAAATGATTAAAAAGGATATATTGAATTGTGAAACATGACACCACATATTTTTAGGGTGTACTCAATTAATTTTAAGGTTCGTTTAGCATCATTCTTTAAAAACCATCTAAAAGATGAGACCATATATTTTTCCACATATTTTTCCTTACACTTCTCTTCTTCTTCATCTTAGCATTTGGATAGCCGAACTTTTTAATCTCTCAAAACCAAGCCTAACAGAACCTATTCTCCTTTCAATCACTCTTCTCCTCCAAACTTATAAGTAGCCACACGAATCATGTTGGGGCTTATAACAGCAAGCAAGGCAATCAGTGTTTTTTTGTTTTTTGTTTTTTTGTTTTGGGTGTTCATGAATCAAAGATTTCATTGAAAAAAAGATAGATATTGCAAATAGGCTAACCTTGTCAACCCCTGGCTGAGAAGGCAATCATAGTTGTTTTTTGGTTTTAGATATTGGATTCATTAGAGCAATTCCACCCATTTGCCATGGCAAAGGGCAAGGGGAGGCAAGTGCAGCCACTATTAATGTGAATAGTGGCAGCCCTTGCAAAAGGTAAGATGTGTTTCCACCGGTTGTCATGGCAAAGTGCAAATACTATTCATTTTTCATTTTTTTTTACCTAAACAATTAATTTGGATAATATTTTCGGGTAAGATATTTGAGTTCCTACGTGTCAATATTTATTATAAAATTCATATCTCATAACTCGAATGAATTTTGCGGATAAAATTTTCGAATAAGATTTTCGTTTCAAATGTAAAAGAAATTTCAAATTTTAAAATTCATATAAATTTCAGATAAATTTCAAATTTCAAATGAATTTCAAATTTCAAATAAGATTTTCACCATCTAAAATTGTGTCACGTGTCATCTCTATCTGCCTAAATCTTTCTATAAAATCAGAGACTCAACTCATACCTCTCACACCAGATCTTCTTTATATTTTCAATTATCATATTTTAGAAAATGCGAGAAACATTATAAAAAAAAATTAGGAAAATTACAAATAATTAACCTCATTGCTAAGATTTTCCCCGCTTCTATGGTTATCCCTCGCTTTTGCCAAGGTATCTCTCCATTTCCCCAACTCTTTATTAAGAATTTTCCACCTACAAGACAATGTCATTTCCGTAAGAGTCAACTCGGATCTTTCACAAAATTTGGCATGAATTTTTCTCCACATATGAGAGAATTTCATCTTATTACCTGTGACGGGACAATGACTAATTTAGACCCAACACTCACACAACAAAACATCTTCCATGGTGCTCCACGCCCCTCCGGTTTCGATAGAAGAAGCCATAAAATGATAAATAAAACTACAATTTGAAAGTGAGTAAAATGTTGAGTAGAAAGTGAATAATAGTAGAAGTAGAAGAAAATGTAAGAGGATTTGTTGTTGAAAGTGAAGAGTATTGGTAGGTATTCCAGAATTTTTGGGTATTTTTTAAATATTTTTTCGAATATTTTTTCTCAAATTTATTGCAAAAAAAGAAAAAAAGAAAAAAAAGAAAAAAAGGCAGCCATTGGATTGGAGGGGAAAAATCCATCTAAAAGCCCAGAGGCCGGCACGTGGCTTCTAGCTGTTGGCGGAAAGTAAGGGCTGACGCCAGGCTAGCGTCAATGATGACATCACCCCCTAGGCTTTAGCTCAGGCTCGATCTACCTTCGGGCCAGCCCGGTTCCGTGGGACCCATAGGCTGGCAAAAAAGGCCCGCTGGAATCACGTTTTTGGCTTTGACCCCCCCCCCCCCCCTAACCGATGGAAATGCTCTTATAAATATAAAAAAAGACGGCATGAAATAATATGTTTCTTGGGAAAAAAATTTTAAAACCCCGAAGGTGCAAAATTAAGTATTTTAATAAGAGTGATTCCCTTACTTAGTATTACTTATTATTTGATTTAGGATCAATATCAAAGAATTATGTTGAACGTTTTTGTATCATTAGTTATATTTAAGATATATAAAAAAGAACAATATTGTCCAGATTGTACAGTTAAAATTTTTGAGAATCAAAGTATGGAGAAAAAGGGATCATAGGTAGATCGATGAATGTTGTTGGTTTTCTTTGGCAAGATAGAGTGTATTATGGTGTACCATGAGTATTTTTGGTAGTTAAATAGGGTGTACTTAGTTAATTTTACATTCTGATTTAAATATTAGAATGCACTTAGATCATAGGGTGTACTCAATTAATTTTCAGGGTCGTTTAACAGCACTCAATATTATATGGGTAGAGTGATTGCCCACCCACTATGAAGATGCGAACTTTCTCCACAATGAGTGTACAAAAGGACAACTTTGGTTTGATGAGAATTGGAAGTAAATGAACAATCAAAGCATGATCCTAAAAGAAGAATTGAAATCCACCAGAAAATAAAGAAAAATTTGTGAATTTTATTGATAATATTATAAAACGTTCCAATACAACTACATAAGTTGGCTTAAATAAGAAACAAAAGAACCCTAAAGTTGTAAGAAACCCTATATACTCAATTCATTGTCGATACATTTTTCTGCCAACTATATACCTCCTTGTTAATGGTATTCCTATCATACTGTAGTTGAGTTGTTCCCTTGTCTCCTTGACTTGCCATTTTGCCAACAGTCTTACAGCCATCTTATTAGAGGGTGCAGATTCATCGTCCAAATCCATCATGTCCAAAGTTCCACCAAATGAATAAGAACCATAAATAATTTTGGAAGTAAAAACATGTTATTTTAAAATTTTAAAATAATAATAATAATAATTTCTTCCATAGGACAAAACAACCCCAGACTAATAGAAGTAGAGTAAGGAATCTTGCCTTGCAAGTTGCAAAGATGAAATTTATTGCATGTCGTTTTCTTGACGACTTTTAAGAAATAGAGTAGTCAATACTCCTTGGCTACTAGTGTACATGAAAAGGACAAGAAATAAAAGATGAGATCATATTAACCTCTCACCTCACCCCATTTCATAAGTTAGGCGCGGACTTGACTTGGTGTACTTCAAAGTCAATAACTTGTTCTTACAAATTTATGCAAATTGCACGGAACACTGTTTTCCACTCTCTATCCTCAACTTGTTTGAAGAATATTGCGATATATACTGCTCAAGAGTTTGAGTCTATATATAGTTTATGATTACCTCCCTCAGTTTCACTTCAATTCTTTCTTAACACTCAAGTCCAAAATCAAGAGTTCCAAAACATATATTATGGGGTCGTTCATGTGTGTGCTTTTGAAACTTCTTTTGTTCCATCTTGTGGTGGCGGCTAGCGCTTTTTCCTCTTTAAAACCATATTATTCTTGCCATGATGAGGAGAGGGCCGCCTTGCTTCAATTCAAGCAGGGCTTTGTTATTGACGAATCTGCTTCCGGTGATGGTGCTTATCCAAAGGTTTCAACATGGAACCCGGTTGAAGGAGGAACTAGCAACTGCTGTGCATGGAGCGGCGTCCAATGTGATAAGAGGACGGGTCATGTGATCAGCCTTGATCTTAGTAGCAGTTGTCTCTATGGCTCTATCAACTCTAGTAGTAGCCTCTTCCGTCTTATTCATCTCCAGAGGCTCAACCTTGCTGACAATAACTTCAATTACTCTCAAATTCCTACTACCATTGGGAACTTTGCACAGCTCACGTACCTCAACCTCTCTGCCTCTGTCTTTTTTGGTCAAGTCCCATCCCAGCTTTCACAGTTGTCCAAGTTGTCATCCCTTGATCTATCTGTCAGTCTAGATTCATTTCCTGGTGAAAAACTCTTGAGTATTAGAGAATCCAATCTGAGAAGCCTTGTTAGAAACTTAACCACTCTAGAAAAGCTTCACCTCAATTTCATAAACATATCTTCAACAATACCCGATTCTATAGCAAATTTATCATTTTTGACATCTCTCCTCCTCAGAGATTGTGGCTTGTTTGGAAAATTTCCGGCAAGAATTTTTGAGTTGCAAGACCTTGAAACTCTTGATGTGAGATCTAACCAAGATCTCACTGGTTATTTGCCTGAGTTTAATCGAAGCAGTCGTCTCGTGTCGCTGAAGCTTGGCGGCAGTAGCATTTCAGGAAACTTGTCTTCAATCAGGAACCTTGATTCATTACAGGAGCTGGATGTTAGGGCATGCAACTTCAGTGGTCCAATCCCTGATTGGTTTGCTAACCTTACCCAACTGACATATTTGTCACTTTCTGATAACAATTTCAGTGGCGGTCCCTTGTCTTGGATCGGTAAGCAAAACAAACTTACTTATCTACACCTTGGAAACATCAATCTAAGTGGCTACATCCCGTCTTCTCTTAGAAACCTCACACAGCTCTTTTATCTTCATCTTCGTTCGAATCAACTAACTGGTCCAATCCCATCTTGGCTGGGTAATCTTAGCAGGCTAGCTTACATAGATCTTTCCTATAATAGATTGCGCAGTTCAATTCCCGAGTCAATATTCAATCTTATGGATCTCCAAATCCTTTTTCTAGTGGATAATAGTCTGCATGGTACAGTGGATATTTTTAAGCTAGAAAATGTCACCCATCTCCAACTATCTGCTAACAAACTGGAAGTGCTCACTGAATCTAGAACTATGAATGCAAGTCTTCCCAATTTTAGAGTTCTCGGGTTGAGTTCCTGCAACATAAAAGAGTTCCCACAATTCCTAAGACATGAACAAAACTTGTTCTGGTTGGACCTTTCTAGAAACAACTTGGCTGGCCAAGTGCCGAAATGGATGTTCAACATAAGCACAGAAACTTTGGAGTATCTGGACCTTTCTGTAAACTCCCTTACCGGTTTTGGTCAACCTTCGCCTGTTGTCCTTCCCTGGGTCAACCTACAAGTTTTACGACTCTATCTTAACATGCTACAAGGACCACTACCGATACCCCAACCAAGCATCTTATTCTACACAATTTCAGACAACAAGTTAACAGGGGAGATTTCACCATTGATTTGTGATCTGAGTGCTCTTCAGTTTCTTGATTTGTCAAATAACAAGTTGAGTGGCATGCTTCCTCAGTGTCTTGGACACTTCAGCGATGATCTACGAGTTTTAAATGTTCGAAATAATTCTTTTCATGGCGTTCTTCCTCAAGCATACACCAACACCAGCAATCTGAGGATTTTTGATGTTAGTCTTAACCAATTGCAGGGGCAGTTGCCAAGGCCATTGGCGAATTGTGTGATGCTTGAATCTCTTATTCTGTCAAACAATGAATTCCATGATGTTTTCCCCTTTTGGTTGGGGACTCTCCCAGAATTGAAAGTTTTGTCAATGCACCATAACGGGTTCTATGGTGTGATTGGGAAACAAAAAAGTAATCTTCATTTCCCTGAGTTGCGCATTCTTGATCTGTCTCACAATAATTTCAGAGGCAAGTTTCCATTTGAATACATCTTTTCTGGAAATCCCATGAGAGGTATCACTCTAGGCCAACCCACATATATGGACACAAACTCAAGTCTTACTGTCGGTGGTACACCAACCCCTTACATCTATGAGTTCTCAATCACGGTAACAAATAAAGGTGTGGATAGATACTACTCGAAGATTCAAGAAGACTTTGGGGTCGTTGATATCTCAAGCAACAAATTTGAAGGGAAGATTCCTAAATTCATTGGGAACCTAAAGGGCCTTCGCTTGCTCAATGTTTCCAATAACATTCTCACTGGTAGCATCCCTTCATTCTTGGCCAACTTAACACTGCTTGAATCGTTAGACCTTTCACAGAACAGGCTCTCAGGAGAGATCCCACAACAACTTACGCAGCTTACATTCCTTGGAAATTTCAATGTCTCTCACAATAATCTCACAGGTCCTATACCATATAGAGGCCAACTTACTACGTTCGATGTCACTTCATATGAGGGAAACCCGGGATTGTGCGGAGATGTGTTGCCAAAGAAATGTGGAGATCCTAATGCTTCTCAACCGCCACCTTCAACCAAAGAAGAAAACGATTCAGGCTCTGGATTTGAACTTGATTGGAAATTTGGTTTGGCAGGATTTGGAAGTGGGTTGGTAGTGGGAGTGGTGCTTGCGGATGTAGCGATCTCAAGGAGGCGTGAGTGGTTCCTTGAGATTGTTGGAAGGATCAGACTGATAATCAAGAAAAGGAGGAAGAGTAGGGGACCCAGAAACTCAGTTAATTAGGATATGCATTTGGTATTGCTTTCTATTTTTCCCTTGTGCTATTTCTTTCCATCTAATTCTACGATTTATCTCTGTACCGTATGGATGTATAATCCTTCCAGAATAACTACATCAGTTATATATGGTGAAATGTTTCAAATGTCATTTTCATTTTATAATAAAGAAAATAGCCATCTCATTTTATATATGGTGAAATGTTTCAAATGTCTGACCCTGAATAGCGTCCAACTAAGTGCTGCCCACGGCACTCGAATTGCCTCTGTGATTTCATCAAACACCTTGGTTGCACAAACCATATTCTCAAATTTGGGCATACATTACAAAACTAAGCACAACCCAAGCTTAATAACATGCATGTGAAGTTGTTCTTCACACATGGGAATATCTAACACTACTAGAAATATACCTATTTCCTTATTTCTTTGATTGATTGAATAATACCTCTGTCATCTATGCAATTCTCTCAAAGGCAAGTTCTTGGTTGGAGGAATCAGTCTGTCATATTAAATTCTCCCTTTATGGTTCGATCTGGTTCCAATTTAGATTTTAAATTGGAGTAAGTTTTTGTGATTGAGTGAGTTTGACACTTTAGATGGGGTTTGCAGTCTTCATATAATAAGTTGAATTGTCTTGGATTCAAATTAGATTAGATTTTAAGAACTTAGCTGACAAAAATGGGAAGTCTATGATAAACTATACATCTAATCAAATATGATACTTGACGTCTGTGTATGCTTTCTTCTAAAGTATAATGAACTGTTTTCGTGGCGGAAATATGGTTGATTGTCGGCTAGGTGATGCTCAATTGCTTTATTTTTCCAAATTATTTCTTGTGTACATAGCTGTATATGTCTTGGAATTGAAAGTAAGTTTGATCTTCAAGGAGTTTTCTGGACTTTTTCCGTGAGCAGAACTGATGGAGATTGGCTTTTGCTGGTGTCAGTTGTACAAGCAGAAGGGCATTGCAGAATGTACCTTACTTTATGTTTGAGTGAATGAATTATTGAACGATGTACGGGGATGGTGTTGGAATATCCAGCTGTAAGTCATCATGTTGGAGATCTTAGCATAAATGAGCGCCAACATTTCGGATATTACAAAAAGGACGTCTGAAATGGTTGCGCCATCACGGTTGTGGATACTGTTGGAGGCATAAATGAGCACCAGCACAGCTGCTGATGGTATGAAAAGGACGTCTGGAATGGCCTCGATCATTTTCAGCTGGAGCACAATCTCCACGATTCTTTTAGCAGCCATAGCCATTGGAGGTGTTAGTATTCCTGTTATCATGGTAGTAGTAGTGTCATCAACCTTGCCAAGCTTCACATTTTTCTTCAGAAATTCGATGAGGAGGTTCTTCCTGTCTTCCTCTTTGGCTTTTTTCCATTGTTTGAATACAGCCTGCTAATTGTTAGTGTGTTAGAGAGAGCTTGTTAATGTTAAGGGGCAAGGATTAGAAGCTTTTAATAAATTTTGCTTATAATTTGTATTCATTATTTTTCTTTACAATTAAAGTTCAAAGCACAAAATAGTGTTTGGATGATTTGAGTTAAATTAAGGCATTTTGTATTATTATTTTTAACTTCGTACGTTTTGTAATTAACATTTTACTTATACACGCTTACTTGATATAATATCAACAATGGCGATGTGGAAGATCTCAAAATCTCTGATATCTTTCTCCCCATTGCAAAAGTGAACATCTCGGCGGATGGCTTCCCTATAATGTAAATAACCAGCTCAAGATGATTATAAGTGTTATATAAAATTATTCAAAGACTCTCTTCTAAAAAGGAAAGAAAAAACTACTGTGAAGACAAATTTGAGAGAGAAAAGCAAAGTTTGTGAGATAATGAGAGGACAAACACAAAACTAAAACTTCAAATGCAATCTATATAAAATGGAAAAGAAATTAATGAACCAACCTCCTCCCAATTCCATGAAACTCATAGTCATTCCCATTCTTTAGAGAGAGAGAGAGAGAGAAAGAGTGACAGAGAGGTTTGAGGGTAAAGTTTATGTCCTGTTTTGTCAGTCCAAGCAAGGTATCTGCTTCTTAGCTTGGGACCAACTGTTGGCTTAGGGCAGCCTTCAGCAGTTGTAACTGGTATTCTCATTTTGTGAAGGTATCGTGCAGCTTCCAAGTTCCAAATGCCTTCAAATGCCTTTCTCAATAAACCCCATGCCCGGCTGCCATTTGAATAGTTCCTCAAAAGGGCCCTTGCATATTTTTCAGGTTACCCCGTATACTCGGCATAAACTACAACTGATGAAAGGGGAGCGGTTGGTAGAGGTTATGCATATTTTTTTCCTCTAGACTGAAGCAATTCACCCATTTTCTATAAAATCACCCATCAAGTGCTTCCAAGTCTGCCGCAAGGTTAAATGTATAGCTTCGAAATACGCATGCACCCTGTCACCAGCCACAAAATCCTTGATTCTACCATCAACCTCTATCACACTGCAACCAACCTCTTTATTTGCTTGATTCTTCCTCATCAACCTCTTAATTTCCTCTGCATCGCTCCACCTTCTCTTCTTAGCATACAAATTTCTGAGCATGACATAATTTCCGTCATTCCATGGCTCCACTTTGACTGCCTTCTTTAAAACTTTGTTGGCCCTTGTGACATCCTCAGCATGGCCACATGCAAAAAGAAAAGAACTCAAAATTATTCCATTAGCATCATAAGGCATGCTCTCAATCAATTTCTTAACTTCCTCCAAGCATCCTGCCCTTCCCAAAAGATCAACCATACAACCATAATGCTCAATTTGCCGGATAAGCCCAAAGCCCTCCATTCCTTTAAACCATCTTTTCCCTTCCTCTACCAGACCAGAATGGTTACAAGCAGACAAAACACCAATAAAGGTTATATTGTTCGGCATAACTTTTTGCACTGCATCTCCAAAAATACCTCCAGTGCCTCCTTGCCATGGCCATTTACTGCAAACCCATTTATCAAGGCATTCCAAGAAGCTGTTTCCTTTTCAAGCATCTCATCAAAAAGTCTTTTGGCCTCTGTAATTTCACCACATTTTGCGTACATATCAACAAGCGCAGTGCAGAAGCTTCTTCCTTCTTACAAACTTGTGAACCCAAAGACCTAAATCCAAGGCGCCCAAATCTGCAATAGCTGGAAGAATGCTAACTACAGTCACGCCATCCAGTTCAAGAGACATATGTGACTGCAGTTCATGAAATAATTTCAAGGCTTCATGGGGCTGTTTGTTTTGACTGTAACCCCCAATCATCACATTCCAAGAAATTAGATTCTTCTCAGCCATGGCATCAAAGAGTGATCTAGCAGATTGTACATCACCATGATGGCAGTAACCATACATCATACTGGTCCAAGATACCACATTCCTATCCGTCATCTCATCAAATAAACTTCGAGCAGGGCCCATATCTCCCAATTTGACATAACCATCAATCATAGCATTAAATGCAGCCAAGTCCTTCTCAGGCATTTGATCAAAAAGCCTCCTTGCATTACCCATATCTCCTAACCTTGCATACCCACAAATGAGAGCTGTCCACGATAGTCGACTTGTCTCCGTCATTTCATTGAACAACTTACTTGCACAACTCATGCTCCCAAACTTTGCATACATATCAACCAATGAAGTCGACACATACAAATCTAAGCACAACCCAACTTTAATAACATGACAATGAAGTTCTTGCCCTTCCCAGATGGCCACATCTAAACCACACGACTTTGCCAAAGCTGTGAATGTGTAGCCATCGGGCTTGAAACCCGTGTCCTTCCTAAGATTTCTATAGAGAGTGAAAGAGTCAGCGAATTGGCGCATATCCATGCGGGCTATGATCATAGAGTTAGAGAGAAATGTGTCATCTTTATTGGGTCTGTAATTGAAGACGTGGCGACCATGTCGAATCAGAGCAAGTGGGTTTTGATGAGAGGCGAAAAGGGCGATGGAACCGCAGGTTGTGATGAATTTGGTGAGGAGATTGACATTTGTTTCGAGGGAGTGTCGGAGCATGAAGGAGTGTATTTTGAGAAGCGAGGGTGTTGTTTTCGTTTGTTGGAGAAGGTGTAAGCATTTTCTTTCTAATGAGCTCCATCTCCATACTTGCTCTCTCATCATACAACTTTCTCAGTTTTGCTTCCCTGTCAGTTGAATGGCCTTTTAAATAAATGATGAGATTTTCTATTTAAACCTGACATTTCTCCTAGTTCACCTTATATTCTAAGTTCACCTTAACTTATAATTTAAATTTTTACAATTTCTAAGAAAACCCCACTATTTTCCCAAACTACCCTTAAATACACCCTAAGCTGAAAAAAAAAAGAAATGAAAGAAATTTTCTATTTAAACCCCACAAACTACCCTACGTTATGCAAGCTCTAATGCTAACTGCTAGACATTTCATCATTTTCTATCTTGAGTATTTAATAATGACAATGAGGTATTCAATTTTCATTGGCATTTGAAATCGACAACTCTTTTGAACGTTCCGTCCGAGAGGAGATAAAACTGATACTTGAGGTCGCTACACTTTGCACTAGGAGTAGGCCATCTGATCGGCCATCAATGGAGAATGCATTGAAGCTTTTATTAGAGTGGAAAAGCAACAAGAAAAATAACCCAACTATTGAAGCAGTAGCAGCAGGATTATGATTTTAGATGCATACTGGAATTCCAGAAGTGACAATAATATTACTGTTCCCAGCCAAAAAAAAAAACAAACAAATGGAACTCCAAATCTGAAATTTATTACTTTCTAGAGAAATAGAACAGCTTTACCAAAACATCAGGTATTAAAATAAAAATAAAAAATGAAGCAATCAATAGCCAAGCAATCAACAAGTCTTTCCATCAGCTCCCACAGATTTTAAAAAGGCATGCTCGTCAATGTTCTACATCTCTGGCAATACGATGTACATGAGTTTGTATTTTTCTAAAACTTAATATGAAGAGTGGTGGAGTGTGTGATGACCTTTTTTTGTCTTTTTATACAATAACAAAACTTACAGCTTAATGATTTAAGTATTGGGGTGAACTAAGAGAAGTATGAGGTTTAAATAGAAAATCTCTAAAAAAATTCTGCAAGGATGTCGGTTTTGTACAGGTGAGAGTCGAGACCCGACCCAAATCACATAAATTTGGTCAGGTAAGGTTTCAATTTAGGTTTAGACTATGGTGTATCCAATTCAAACTCTATGAAAGTCACTCGCTTGAAAAAACTCTTTATAAATATGGATTAGATACACCTCCGGCCCAAAAAAAGTCTTTAAAATTTTTCAACAAATGAAATGTCAATGTTATTGATAATTTTGATTTCTATGCCCTCCTAGCACACATATGTTGTCACTATCAGCATAGATGGTGCCCACATGTGCCACCAACATTGGCAAGATTAATGGAAAATTTATCGGATGCCCAAGAGCCAAAATATTAGGGTTTATATTGCAACGTTTTGATAGCCATATACGTTAAAGTATAATCACCCGTGTAGTTCCGGGTACTGTGATTGCGTTGTGATTTGCGTATGATGGAGACTAAACTAAGTGGGCAAGATCCAAGATGGTCCAATTTGGTGTGTGAGGTTGCATTAATCACGCCTTATGCCCTGAGTTAGTAGGGACAACCCACCCAGTATGAATAGACGAACTTCCTCAAGGACAACTTTCGTTTAATTTCTATGCCCTCCTTGTTAAGAAGAACTGGAATCCATTAGAAATAGAGAAAAATTTGTGAATTTTATTGATAATATTATAAAACGTCCCAATACAACTACATAAATTGTCCGAAATAAAAAACAAAAGAACCCTAAAGTTGTAAGAAACCCTATATACTCAATATACATTGTCGATACATTTTTATGCCAACTATAAACCCTACATACTATAGTTGAGTTGTTCCCTTGTCCCCTTGACTTGCCATTTTGCTAACAGTCTTACAGCCATCTTATTAGAGTTACAAATCTTGCATTGCAAGTTGCAAAGATGAAATTTATTGCATGTCTTTTTCTAGATGACTTTGAAGAAACAGAGTAGTCAATACTCCTTGACTTAGTGTACATGAAAAGGACAAGAAATAAAAGATGAGATCATATTAACCTCTCACCTCACCCCATTTCATAAGTTCGACGCGGACTTCACTTGGTGTACAAGTCTATGCAAAATGCAAGGCACACTGTTTTCCACCCCGCTGGCCTCAAGGTGGCTCCGCCCCTGTGTCTGCCAACTATATACCCCCTTGTTAAGGACAGCAGATTCATTATCCATACCATCTCCTAAGGACGGCAGATTCATTGTCCAAAATCCATCATGTCCAAAGTTCCACCAAATGAATAAGAACGGTAAATAATTTGGAAGTAAAAACATGTTTATTTTTTATTTATATAAAAAAATTCTGCCATAGGACAAAACAATTCGGAAGTTTGTTGCATTTCGTTTTCTTGATGACTTTTAATGCACAGAGTAGAGTAGTCAATACTACTTGACTTAGATTATATTAACCTCTCACCTCACCCCATTTCATAAGCTGAGCGCGAACGTCAATAACTAATTCTTACAAGTTTATGCAAATTGCAAGGCACACTGTTTTCCACTCTCTATCCTCAACTAGTTTGAAGAATATTGCGATATATATACGGCTCAAGAGTTTGAGTCTATATCTCTCAGTTTCACTTCAATAGTTCCAAAACATATATTATGGGGTCGTCCATGTGTGTGCTTTTGAAACTTCTTTTGTTCCATCTTGTGGCGGTGGCTACCGCTTTTTCCTCTTTAAAACCGTATTCTTGCCACGATGAGGAGAGGGCCGCCTTGCTGCAATTCAAGCAGGGCTTTGTTATTAACGAATATGCTTCGGGTGATGGTGCCTATCCAAAGGTTTCATCGTGGAACCCGGCTGAAGGAGGAACTAGCAACTGCTGTGCATGGAGCGGCGTCCAGTGTGATAAGAGGACGGGTCATGTGATCAGCCTTGATCTTAGTAGCAGTTGTCTCTATGGATCTATCGATTCCAGCAGTAGCCTCTTCCGTCTTGTTCATCTCCAGAGGCTCAACCTTGCTTACAATAACTTCAATTACTCTCAAATTCCTATTACCCTTGGGAACTTTCCACAGCTGACGTACCTCAACCTCTCTGCCTCTTTCTTTTTTGGTCAAGTCCCATCCCAGCTTTCCCAGTTGTCCAAGTTGTCATCCCTTGATCTATCTCGCAATCTAGATCCATTTCATGGTGAAGGATTGATGAGTATTAGAGAATCTGATTTGAGAAGCCTCATTAGAAACTTAACCACTCTAGAAAAGCTTCACCTCAGTTTCATAAACATATCTTCAACAATACCCGATTCTATAGCAAATTTATCATTTTTGACATCTCTCCTCCTCAGAGATTGTGGCTTGTTTGGAAAATTTCCGGCAAGAATTTTTGAGTTGCAAGACCTTGAAACTCTTGATGTGAGATCTAACCAAGATCTCACAGGTTATTTGCCTGAGTTTAATCGAAGCAGTCGTCTCGTGTCGTTCAAGCTTGGTGGCAGTAGCATTTCAGGAAACTTGTCTTCAATCAGGAACCTTGATTCATTACAGGTTAGGGCATGCAACTTCAGTGGTCCAATCCCTGATTGGTTTGCTAACCTGACCCAACTGACATTTTTGTCACTTTCTGATAACAATTTCAGTGGCGGTCCCTTGTCTTGGATCGGTAAGCAAACCAAACTTATTTATCTATACCTGGAACACATCAATCTAAGTGGCTACATCCCGTCTTCTCTTAGAAACCTCACACAGCTCTTTGATCTTCGTTTTTCTTCTAATCAACTAACTGGTCCAATCCCATCTTGGCTGGGTAATCTTAGCAGGCTAGCTGACATAAATCTTTCCGATAATAGACTGCGCAGTTCAATTCCCGAGTCAATATTCAATCTTATGGATCTCCAAATCCTTTATCTAGGGAGTAATAGTCTGCATGGTACAGTGGATATTTTTAAGCTAGAAAATATCACCGATCTCCAACTATCTGGTAACAAACTGGAAGTGCTCACTAAATCTAGAACTATGAATGCAACTCTTCCCAACTTGAGGGCTCTCCAGTTGAGTTCCTGCAACATAAAAGAGTTCCCACAATTCCTAAGACATGAACAAAACTTAATCTGGTTGGACCTTTCTAGAAACAACTTGGCTGGCCAAGTGCCGAAATGGATGTTCAACATAAGCACAGAAACTTTGGAGTATCTGGACCTTTCTGTAAACTCCCTTACCGGCTTTGGTCAACCTTCGCCTGTTGTCCTTCCCTGGGTCAACCTACAAGTTTTACGACTCTATCGTAACATGCTACAAGGACCACTACCGATACCTCAACCAAGCATCTTATTCTACGAAATTTCAGACAACAAGTTGACTGGAGAGATTTCACCATTGATTTGTGATCTAACTGCTCTTCAAATTCTTGTTTTGCCAAACAAGTTGAGTGGCATGCTTCCTCAGTGTCTTGGATACTTCAGCGATGATCTACGAGTTTTCGATGTTCGAAATAATTCTTTTCATGGCGTTCTTCCTCAAGCATACACCAACACAAGCAATCTAAGGATTTTTGATGTTAGCCTTAACCAATTGCAGGGGCAGTTGCCAAGGCCATTGGCGAATTGTGTGGTGCTTGAATCTCTTATTCTGTCAAACAATGAATTCCATGATGTTTTCCCCTTTTGGTTGGGGAGTCTCCCAGAATTGAAACTTTTGTCAATGCACCATAATGGGTTCTATGGTGTGATTGGGAAACAAAAAATGAATCTTCATTTCCCTGAGTTGCGCATTCTTGATCTGTCTGACAATAATTTCAGAGGCGAGTTTCCATCTGAATACATCTTTTCTGGAAATCCCATGAGGGGTATCACTCCAGACCAACCCACATATATGGACACAAACTCAACAACTATTACTTTCGGTGGTACCTCAGGGGCTTTCAGGTATGACTTCTCAATCACAGTAACAAATAAAGGTGTTGATAGATACTACTCAAAGATTCGAGAAGACATTGGGGTCGTTGATATCTCAAGCAACAAATTTGAAGGGAAGATTCCTGAATTCATTGGGAACTTAAAGGGCCTTCGCTTTCTCAATGTTTCCAATAACATTCTCACTGGTAGCATCCCATCATTCTTGGCCAACCTAACACTGCTTGAATCGTTAGACCTTTCACAGAACAAGCTCTCAGGAGAGATCCCACAACAACTTACGCAGCTTACATTCCTTGGAAATTTCAATGTCTCTCACAATAATCTCACAGGTCCTATACCATATAGAGGCCAACTTACTACGTTCGATGTCACTTCATATGAGGGAAACCCGGGATTGTGCGGAGATGTGTTGCCAAAGAAATGTGGAGATCCTAATGCTTCTCAACCGCCACCTTCAAGCAAAGAAGAAAACGATTCAGGCTCTGGATTTGAACTTGATTGGAAATTTGGTTTGGCAGGATTTGGAAGTGGGTTGGTAGTGGGAGTGGTGCTTGCAGATGTAGCGATCTCAAGGAGGCGTGAGTGGTTCCTTGAGATTGTTGGAAGGATCATACTGATAATCAAGAAAAGGAGGAAGAGTAGGGGACCCAGAAACTCAGTTAATTAGGATATGCATTTGGTGTTGCTTTCTGTTTTTTCCTTGCGTTGTTTCTTTCCATCTAGTTCTACCATTTATCTCTGTATGGATGTATCATCCTTCCAAAATAACTACATCAGTTATGTTTCAAATATCAATTTCATTTTATAACAAAGAAATAGGATTATATCGTGACATTAAGTGACAATTTGGAAGTAAAAACATGTATTTTTTTTTTTTTAAATTTCTGCCAAAGGAGAAAACAATTCTGAAAGAGAAATCAGTATCTACTAAAACTCAAAAGAGAAATCAGTATCTACTAAAACTCAAAAGAGAAAGATATAAAAATCAGCAAAGAAAAGCCAATATAACTTCACATTATTACTCAAAATGAATTGAAAGGACCCGTCCCGAATTTTTCATAAACCCGAGGCGAACCCTTTAGAATTCCCGACATCATCCCAATGCCAGGCCCACTTACTAAAGACCGAGACTTCCTGCCGAAATTTCGGCAGAGTCTCCCCTATAAATTGGACATTTCCTAAAATTTCAACATGCATAAAAACGCATTTAATATTCACAACTGGCAGCATGCACAATATAATTTCATGCAAATTCTCATAAATGGCCTTCGGCCTTTCAATAATTCTCAACCAACTACCAAACAATTCAAATACAAATTATGACTAATATTTAGTCTGCGGCTACACCTAATAACCTTAGGCTGCCTACGTACCCTCATTGAGGGATCAAGCCACACGTAGTTCTTTCCTAAAACCCAACTCCACACTTGGGCGATTCCTTATTTCATTTCTCTGTATTTCATATAATCTCCCAATACGCCGGTACAACCAACGCCACGTATGGGGCCTGTCAACACGCCGGATAACCTACGCCACGTGCGACCATGCCATACTATTATAATATCTCCCTATACGCTAGTACAACCAACGCCACGTATGAGGTCTGTCTCAACGCTGGATAACCTACTCCACGTGAGACCTGCACATCATATCACAAATCTCCCCATACGCCGGTACAACCAACGCCACGTATGGGGTCTGTCGACACGCCGGATAACCTACGCCACGTGCGACCTCAACACAATATCACATAATCTCCCCATACGTCAGTACAACCAACGCCACGTATGGGGCCTGTCTCAACGCCGGATAACCTACGCCACGTGAGACCTGAACATCATATCACAAATCTCCCCATACGCCGGTACAACCAACGCCACGTATGGGGTCTGTCGACACGCCAAATAACCTACGCCACGTGCGACCTCAACACAATATCACATAATCTCCCCATACGCCGGTACAACCAACGCCACGTATGGGGCCTGTCTCAACGCCGATAACCTACGCCACGTGAGACCTGAACATCATATCACAAATCTCCCTATACGCCGGTATAACCAACGCCATGTATAGGGCCTGTCCACACGCCGGATAACCTACGCCACGTGAGACCTAACTTTCACTTGGTGGTACTTGTAGTGAAACCAAAATCCGGGGAGGTACCTAAGGTAGTGCGTATAGCACTCCAAACTGACATTCTAGACTCTTTTGTACCCTTGTACAAATATATTATAATTATAATTATATATATTAATTATAATATTGTGTAACCCTCCACAATAGTCTAGCACCCGATAATCTCCCCTGGAAAGGTGAGATTACTCCGGGAGACTCACGGTCAACCAAGGGTCAAACTACTCTAACCCTGGTCAAACGGACCTGCAGAACCCACGACCACAATCATCATCGTCGCCACCACAACCGCAGCCATCGCCGTCATCCCCCAGCACCATCACCACCACCCACTGCTGCCGCCTCCACCGCCACCTTCACCATCTCCACCTCCACTACCCAGGGGCGGAGCTACAGCCAGGCCTGCCATGGCCCTGGCCCCCCCACTTAATTAATAATCTCTTGTAATATATTATAAAATATATGATATAACAAAACAATTACTGCAATTAGATTAGTGATGGCCCTCCCAGTTGAAGATGAAAAACCTAGTAGAAGTGATTTTGAAATTTTGGCCCCTCCATACTAAGAATCCTAGCTCCGCCACTGCCACTACCTCCCCCACCATCACCCACAAACCACCAACGCCACCACCATTGCCATCACCACCACCGTCATCACCCTTAAACCCTTTGTTTTTTGAGTGCTATAAACTCCATTAAAATCAATAATAAAACTCTAACAAGCTCAATTAAAATGTATACACGAATTTAGTCAAAATCTATGTAGAGTTTGTAGAATTCAGTCAAACTCAATTGAATTCAATTAAACTCCATCAATAACTCTAACAATTGATTTAATTTAATTTAATTTATATAAATCTCTAACAATCAAATTTAATTTCTAAATCTCAACCTTTGAATTTTTTTTTTTTAAAGACAAGCAATAGTCTACATTATAAGGGGAGAGGGGTTTCTCACACATGCTATCAAATGCCATGGAGTTCGAACTTGAGATCACTGATCTACAAGTCAAAATCCTTTTCTACTGGACTAGATCGCGTTGTGTTTTAATTATCTTAGATGTAAGCCATTTTCACAAGATGTCAAGTGCATGAAAATGAGAAGTTATTATTTGTTTCACCTGTTTAATCTCATCACAGCAACTACGTCGCAACAACCCTTCACAACACAATGATGTCGAAATAAGACCAACGAAGCAAACAGTATGAGAACACACAGATTCGTACGATTTTTATTTTCGTTTATTTGAGTAATTTTATACTCTTTAGTCAAAAAAAGTATCTCTTGGTAAGAAAAGAGATACAGCGACACAATGTGAAACAGAGAAGATGGTGCTCATCCATCTGCTTTTAACTTATGCTCTGACACAATTGAATTCAATCAAATTGCACCTCCTGCTCATAATCAAACCGCGTCGAGTGTGATGTCCAGACAGGCCATGTCTCTATCAACCCTAACAGCAGCCTCTTCAGTGTTCACACTACCAACCCGCGATAAAGTGAAGACATTGTTTTAGTATGGAACTGCTATCATGTTTAAACTTGTGATCTATCTCACCCCATTCTAAACTTATCAGTTGACTTGAAGAAGTCATGCAAATGTTTGGAACTTAATCTTGTGGTGAAATTATTGCTCCTCATGCCAGTCAGTCAATAAACAGGTCTCTCACCTTGCATTTCCCTACAGGTTTATCTCAAGAGTGCAAAATAAAGTTTTAAAAACACCATGTGTTTTTTTAATGTGTCCATTGGCAATATGCTTTCAAAACTAGTTGTTGTGGTGGTGTGGTTTCATCTTGTGGTTATTGCCAACTCTTTGCACTCTTTGCAGCAGCAGCAGCCATCATGCCATGATGACGAAAGCTCTGCTTTGCTGCAATTCATGCAAAGCTTTATGTATGCATCTGCTTCATTTTACAATGGCAACTGCTGTTCATGGGACGGCGTGGATTGTGATGAGGAGACAGGCCATGTGATCGGACTTGATCTTAGTAGCAGTGGTCTTTACGGATCCATCAACTCCAACAGCAGCCTCTTCCGTCTTGTTCATCTTCAGAGACTGAACCTTGCTAATAATGACTTCAATTACTCTCAAATTCCTAGTAGCATTAGGAATTTTCCAAGGCTCACTTATCTCAACCTCTCTGCCTCCTCCTTTTCTGGTCGAGTTCCATCGGAAGTTTCACACTTGTCCAAGTTGTTATCCCTCGATCTATCTCTCAATCTTGATAGATTTTCTGGTGAAAAATTGTTGAAACTCCATCCATCCAATATGAGAAGCCTAGTTCAGAACTTAACTAGTCTAGAAAAGCTTGATCTCAGTTACATTAATATTGTGAGAATGTGAAAGTAAAGAGTCCCACATTGGAAAGTTGAGAAACCTAGCAAGGGCTTATAAGGAGTTGGGTTACTCCCCCCATTGCCAATTGGTTTTGGGGTGGAACCTCAACTTCCTTCATGGTATCAGAGCGGGTTGCCCACGTGTGAAAGCCCAACGGCCACACGTGCTCCACGTCACCCAAAATGTGTTGTCAAAGAGTCCCACATTGGAAAGTTGAGAAACCTAGCAAGGGCTTATAAGGAGTTGAGCTACTCCCCCCATTGCCAATTGGTTTTGGGGTGGAACCTCAACTTCCTTCATGGTATCAGAGCGGGTTGCCCACGTGTGAAAGCCCAACGGCCACACGTGCTCCACGTCACCCAAAATGTGTTGTCCACGTGTTAGGCTTGAAAATTCGCCACACGTGCAGGGGCGTGTGAGAATGTGAAGGTAAAGAGTCCCACATTGGAAAGTTGAGAAACCTAGCAAGGGCTTATAAGGAGTTGGGTTACTCCCCCCATTGCCAATTGGTTTTGGGGTGGAACCTCAACTTCCTTCAAATATATCTTCGATAGTGCCCAATTCCATGGCAAATTTATCATTTTTGATATTCCTGGCACTTGAGAACTGTGAGCTGTTCGGTGAATTCCCAGCAAGAACTTTCAAATTACAAAACCTACGTCATCTGAATGTGGAACACAACCAGGGTCTTACTGGTTATATGCCTGAACTTAATCGAAGTAGTCTTCTCATGTCACTGAGACTTGGGTATACTAGGATTTTCGTAAACTTGCGTTCAATCGCAAAGCTTGATTTGTTGCAAGAATTGGATGCGCCTGCATGCAATTTTTCAGAAGGGTTGGTTCCAGTTTCACTAGGTAATCTTAGGCAGGTCACTTATCTTGACATTTCTGCAAACCAATTTGGAGGTCCAATTCCTGATTCGTTGGCAAACCTTACCCAGCTCACTCATCTTTTGCTTCAAGAAAATCAGTTCACTGGTCCAATCCCACCTTGGCTAGGTAACCTTACTAGACTAACTCATCTAAATTTTGATAGAAATAAATTAAATAGTTCCATTCCCAAGTCACTATCCAATCTCATGAATCTCCAGCGACTTCATCTATATGAAAATAGACTCAGCGGTACAGTTGAGTTTCACATGTTTCTCAAGCTACACAATCTCAAGGAACTCCTTCTAGGTTATAATAATTTATACTTGCTCATTGAATCGAGAACTATGAACGTAACTATTCCACAGTTCAGGAGTCTGGGACTGGGTTCATGCAACCTAAGAGGGTTCCCAGATTTCCTGAGATATCAAGAAAACTTGCAGTGGTTGGGGCTTCATGGAAACAAAATACGTGGCCAAGTACCGAAATGGATCTGGAATGCAAGCACAGAAACTTTGAAGTACATCGACATGTCATCCAACATGCTATTCGGAGAACTACCTATACCTTCGCCAAATGTCGAATACTATCAAATTTCAAACAACCTCTTAACTGGACAAGTTTCACCATTGATTTGCAGTTTGAGGCAACTTCAGTTTCTTGATTTGTCGAATAACAGATTGAGTGGCACGCTTCCGCAGTGTCTTGGGAACTTCAGTAATGGTCTGCAAGTTTTGAATCTTGGGAACAACTCTTTTCATGGCATTCTTCCTCAAACATATACCATGGCTAGCAGAAGCAATCTGAGAATGATTGATGTTAGTCATAACCAATTGCAAGGGCAACTACCAAGGTCATTGGCGAATTGTGTGATGCTTGAGTTTATGGTGCTGTCAAGAAATAAATTCAATGACGTTTTCCCCTTGTGGCTTGGGACTCTCCCAAGGTTAAAAATTTTAGCCATGGACCATAATGAGTTCTATGATGTGATAGGCAAGCCCCAGAAGAATCATCATTTCCTCGAGTTGCACTTTCTTGATCTGTCTTACAATAATTTCACAGGTGAGTTTCCACTTGAATACATTTTCTCTGGGAATGGCATGAGAATCAGTCTAAACCAGCCCAAATATATGAAGGCAGTCATATTTGTTTACATTTATTACGGTTCTATAACTTCTATAATAGATCCGTACTCAAGTACAATAACAAATAAAGGTGTGGAGAGATACTTTCCAAAGATTCGAGAAGACTTTACGGCCATTCATCTCTCAAGCAACAAATTTGAAGGAAGGATTCCTGAATTTATTGGGAACCTAAAAGGGCTTCGCTCACTCAATATGTCCAACAACATTCTCACTGGTTCCATCCCATTATCATTGGGGAGCTTAACACAGCTTGAATCATTAGACCTCTCACACAACCATCTCTCAGGAGAAATCCCTCAACAACTAGGGCAGCTTACCTTCCTTGGAAAATTTAATGTCTCTCACAACAATCTTACAGGTCCTATACCACAAGGAAGGCAACTTACTACATTCGATAGCACTTCATATGAGGGAAACCCTGGATTGTGTGGAGGTCCATTGCAAAACAAATACGGAGTTGCTAAGACCCCTCAACAGCCGCCTTCAAGCGTGGAACAAAATGATTCAGGCTCAGCTGGAGCATTTGAATTTGATTGGAAATTTGTTTTGGCGGGATTGGGAAGCGGGTTGGTCGTTGGAGTGGTTCTTGCGGACGTTGCAATCACAAGGAGGAAGGAGTTGTTTGTTAAGATTGTTGGAATGATCAGACTGATGATAACCAAAGGGGAGAGCTGGGAATGAATAAATTGAGTTTACAAATTAGGCTTTGCATCTGCTGTTGTTCTCTGTTTTCTCTGTGTTCTGTGCTTTTTTCCTTCTCCTTCTACCCTTTGTAGAGTCTGTAGTGCAGTCTGCATTTCTGTTGATGTTGGTCTGGCACCACTATGGAATAAATAAAAATCTGTGTGTGCTCCTACTGTTATTTGTATTTGTTTGTGTGCTTGATCTTTTGGTTTATTTGTTTTTCTGTTTTAAGTATACATGTGTTTTTCTTATTACCAATCACTTCTACTGTTACGGTTTTGGATGATTTAATATTGATTAGATTTATTACTTCTTTTTTCTTTCCCTGTTGCCTTTACAATTTGATGTTGCATATGCCTTTAGATTTTAGTTACACTCGTTTAACTTTGTGCTTTCCTCTAGATTTCAACCAAGTTCTGTTTTACACAGAACATTGCAGCTGTGGTGTGGTTTGATATCTGCAATTCCTCTGTGTCAAACATCATGAGCTCTAAGATGAATGAGAGACAAAGAAGTCCACAAACTTGTTTCCGGTGGTGTTTGGTGTTCTTGTAAGAAAAAAGCGACAGCGAGAGTGTCTCCATATCGACACATGTTTTAAATAACTGCAATTCCATTTGACTTGTTATATAGATATCATCATGAAATACATCAATCTTATTCAAAATCCAGCTTGGACTTGGTATTTGTTAACGAATACATGAAGAACGTATATGTATAAAGGAGAATGTGAATGGGATCACTATCCAGATCACAGCAGTTAGACAGTGTAGTGTTGGTTAATGGCGTCGATATCTAAACCCTTAAGCTTGGCAAATGACTCAACCTTGCCTTTGAGAGTGTGAAGCTCCCTCAACCTGCAATATCAAAAACCCAAAGTAAGAAACCGAAGGATAAGCAAATAGGCAAATGAATTCTCATTATATCTTCGCATTGAACTCGGCTATTATCTCTACCATTGTAAGCTTTACCTTGCAATCTCTGCCCGCCTTTTAGCTTCTTCTGCCATGAGATTAATGTCCCTAAAAGTGTTCCTCTCCGAAAACATTTTTCTTTCGACAGATTGGAGTCCATGTAGTGTTCTCTGTTCAGTTGCCCATGCAGCCTCACGAGCTTCCTTTCCAAAGTCGTTTTTGCTGGTAAATGCGGTCTGGTAAGATGGATAAAAGCATACCAAATCAGTCTTAACTAAGGAGTTCATGATGATTAAAGGTATACAATAGTTTCGTTCATCGCCATTGTATATTTTATGAGAAGTTTGTTTACAGTATTAAGCAATCAAGGTGAAGTCAGGTACTCACTCTTTGATCTACTACCAAACCCCATGCCTGGCCACTGAGAGCATAACGGACAGCAAATTTGATGGGATCAAGGAGCATGTAAATGATAATATTGTACAACCAAATTATACCAGTCCATCCCCAACCAATACTTCTGATGTTAGTAAATTTCCAGGTTGCAGTGGCAGATATCACAGTCGCAACCTGCAAACAATTATTCACCATCAAAAATATTTCGAAACATAGGAATTACAAGGGTAATATCAAGATAGGAACTGAATTTGAGACATTCTCACATCTCACATAAACTATAGGCAATAAATCAGAAAATATCCACTTCAAGAAAAGTAAAAAAATTGAGGGGATGTGTTTTAGAATGGTGTTCAGTTGACCAAAATAGGTCCTTTTTTTTGTATTAATTAAGCTAGTTTTTATGGTCTGTTTCAGAAACCATATTATCCTATAGTTGGCAGAAATTATGTTTCATGTAACCATTATAAATTCATTACCAGTTGAGCAACGATGAAGGCAATAACAAGCAAAAAGCCAGGTCTTTCGGTGAAAGACCAACCCCGGGAGCGAGTGACAAATATCAAGGCCTGGCTGATGGTGCTGATTTGAAGATACAGAGCCGACGACATCTGGTCGTTTAGTTTAGCAGCAACTTTCTTATTTGTCATATTAAAATGGTGTTGATTGAAGTCTCCAACACCAAATTTTTCCTGCAAGAAGAAAGGTCAGTGTCCAAAGTCAAGAAAGTAATGAAAATCTATCCACCATTTCATCTATTCTTTAAGTGAACATACAATAGACTTTGCAATGAGCTTATCAGCTGTAGAATACAACCCTATTTTAAATAACAAAAGACATAACTTCTTTTGTAACAAAAACACTTGGGAAGAAAACAATCATGTCTGCTATGTATAAAATTTAAAAGGGCACCCTGAATTTTGTTAGCCAACCACAAAAGTTCGAAGTTTTATGAAATTCTTCACAACATGACAAGAAAAGGGAGGCCATTTACCGGAAAGAAGTTGGTTTCATACGATATCCAGAAGAACAAAACAGTCGTTAGACCCAGGTAACCACCAAGAGCAATTCCAGTTACAAAAATTTCACTGAGCTTCCAACTGTCGGGAAATGGAGACGGTTTGACCCTATCTTTCGATATGGTCATGATAGTACCTATCAGCAAGCTAACAAGTTAGGTAATGAGCAGGAGCAAAAATTCATTAAATGGATGGAAAAGGGTAAAACTAGAAAAGCTAACCATCATTAAGAACAGCAATGACAAGAACCATGAAAGGAGGAAAGTCGAATTTCCAGAAGACAGCCAGCAACATAAAACCGAGCTATAATACACATTTATGTTGGAAATGGGATTAGATTGATGGCAAGAAACATTCTATAAGATTCCATATAAAAATAGTAACTTAAATGGAAGCTTACCACAATACGTATGGTGATCGACACAGCATATATCTGGGAAGGGGAAACAAGAAAAAGAAACTAAGCAGGTGTTCTGGACAATTAAATATTTTACTAAGTAGTTCATGGATGTTTTGAAATCATTAGGTTACCGTATAGTTTTTCATTCTCTGGAAGATAGCACGACTTGTTAACACAGCACTAATGATTACACTCAATCCAGGTTCTGTTAAAACTATATCAGAAGCACTGCGGGCAGCATCTGTGGAATCTGCTACTGCAATTCCAATGTCAGCTTTCTTTAAGGCAGGGGCATCATTCACTCCATCACCAGTCATTCCACAGATATGTTTTCTAGCTTGTAATCTCTTCACAATCTCATATTTATGCTCTGAAGGGAAAGAAAGATATGATGAGAAACAGAATAAAACAATCAAATCCACAGCGCTTAAACAATAAAAGAACAAGACAAACCAGGAAAGACGCCAGCAAAACCATCAGCTTTTTCAATGAGTTCATCAATGGGGATGGTAGCAAGATCCCCATCCTTACTTTCACCAAGCAGAGCTGAAGAGGGATACATGTTTGTGCCCATCCCAAGCCTCCTTCCTGTTTCCTTACCAATTGCAAGTTGGTCCCCTGCAAATGGTGATGCATGAAGGTTACATCTCTAATAGCTTATGGTGAAACTGTATATGGAGGAAAAAGAAAAAGCCAGTAAAAATAAAAAAATCTAAGATCAGTGGCATGTACCAGTGATCATTTTAACATTGACACCAAGATCCAGAGCTCTTCTGATTGTTTCAGCACTATCATGGCGAGGAGGGTCAAAGAGTGGGAGAAGGCCAACAAATTCCCAGGGGCCACCAGGACTATCTTTGGTTCCAGCTGGTACTTCCTGGAGGAAATCTCTGTCTCAAAAATCTAAACCAAAAAACATGTCCACCAGGCTGTAAAGAATTCAAATGACATTAATTACCTGACGGGCAACACCAAGGGATCGTAGTCCACGTTCAGCAAACTTGTCAATCATTGTATGTACCTTCTTTTCAATTTCTGATTTGTTATGTGCCAGATGAAGAATCTGCATAACATACATTTGATTAGAGCTCAAAAATTTTGTAAGCAATCTTAAGGTTTACAGGACTGCTGAAATTTTTTGACTTCAGTATTTCACCTGCTCTGGTGCACCCTTGCTGACCCTGTGCATTTTACCAGCAGCATCAGTATATGTAAGTGCAGTTCTTTTATCAGTAGGATTGAAAGGAAGGAAGTGAATTTCTCTGATTCCAGCTCGTGCCTTCAAAAGTTGACATAAGAATTACATAAAAAAAATCAGCCCAAAACTAAAGATAAGACTACTAAAATCAATGATTTAGAAAGAGTAATTTGAACAATACCTCCTTAGGGTCTGCCAACATTGAAACAATTGCAGTATCAATAGCATCTTGATTCTCTAATCTCGATGCTCTTGCAGCCATAAGTATAACCTGATCCTTGTCAACACCTTTCGTGAAAACCTGCCGTGACATGGATAACATCAAAATAAATTAAAATGGCAACATATTGATCTTTCATTAAAAGGCTTTCATTATAAGAAAAAGTGTAATCTTTCATTTACCAGGGGAAAAAGAAGAAGAAAGCATGAGCTTTCGATTCATATCTAGGAATAATTAGTAAAAGTTCTCTTAATATGCATTAGCAAAAATTTGCTGCCTTGATCTTCACTGATCACCTAAGATGTGTAATTGTCTAATGGACATCACTTAATTTAAGTGTGTAAAATATGTTGGTTTTGGTACATCTCTCTTCCTGTGATGTGTGTCGGTGACTGAACTTACAAAAATATGTTCCTAAGGGTGAAGTATTTACTATGTTTTATGTTGTTCCATTGCTTTTAAAGTGAGTTGAAGGGAACACAAGTAATACCTCAACCATGTTTTTGTCCACTGTAAGCTTGTTAAGTGTCAGTGTCCCTGTTTTATCACTGCATAGTACATCCATTCCAGCCATTTCTTCGATGGCAGTCATTCTCTTTGTTATGGCACCCTGCAAAAAACATGGATTTCTATTATGCACCTTTGAATTTAAATAGGAATATCTGCACCTTTGAATTTAAATAGGAATATCTATTAAATATCTTCAATTTTATCTTCCAAATCAATCTCTGTAGTGGAGTTTGTGCAATCACAAACCTGCTGAGACAAACGATGTGAACCAATGGCCATTGTAACAGAAAGAACAGTTGGCATAGCAATAGGGATCCCACCAATTAGGAGGACAAGTAGGTTATCAATACCAACACGGTATTCCCTCCCATGAATTCCATATATTACTACAATTTCAATCACCATTCCAACAGCAATGGAACAGATGCAGAAGTTTCCAATTGATGTTAAAACCTGCAACCATGAAATCATTATTACCATTTGTTATTGTTTAGCACATGCGACATTAGTTATTATTACAATGTGGAGAAGTTTTTCCATAACTGCTAGAAAACTTTCATTTTTCAGAACCCAACACTCAACACAAAATGGCTTATAAAAGAACCTGCTGGAAATGGCCAACATGTGTTGTGTTTTCCACAAGATGAGCTGCCTTTCCAAAGAAAGTGTGAACTCCAGTTGCAATAACAACTGCTTCAATCTCTCCCTGCTTGCATGTTGATCCCGAGTAAACCCCGTCACCAGGATTTTTGGTCACTGGCAGTGATTCTCCAGTAAGAGCAGACTACAAGTGAAAAGGAAAATTTCAATTTCCGGGAAAAGCTGATACTACACTATATCAATAATATTCCTAGATTTCAGATAAAAAGCTTGTAAACTTAAGTGAGAAACAGGAAAGCATGTGGAGAAGATTGTTGACTCTATCTCATTAACAGATATCTTTTTTCCAACATGGTCTATTCTGTGGCATCTAACATATATACACACTTATCTTATTTTATTGATTTACCTGATCAATCTTTAAAGGATCTCCTTCAAGAAGACGTGCATCAGCAGGAACGATATCACCAAGTTTGATGCTAATTATGTCTCCAGGAACCAATACAGCTGCATCTTCTTCAGCCCATTTTCCATCACGCAGGACCTGGTAAGCATTCATAGGTCAAAACAAAGTAGAAACAAGATGCTAATTCGTAGTTTCTTACTACATGAAAGGAATTCCAATCTATCTTGAGCAATTTTAATCATTGACCAGTCCAAGTAAGGCTAATGTAGGCAAGAGCTTCAACAAGAAACAAAAGAAGAAAGGGAAGGTCAAACTGCAAAGCTAGCTTATCCAAAAGACATCAAGAGAAAGACCTTTGCTTTTGGGGCCAACCGAGCCATAAGAGCAGCAGCTGCATTTCCTGCATTGTTTTCCTCTATAAAACTGATGGTAGAATTGATAACGAGGAGGACCAGGATGCCAAAAAAATCATGGTAATCAGCTGGTTTTGACTGCACCCAAAAAAAAAAAAAAAAAAAAAAAAGAGGTTATGTCAGAATCATGGAACTGTAGATTCATTGCACTGAAGAAAATCACTCCCAATTTTTTTTTCTTTAAGTATCATATTTTATTTATTTATTCAGAAACGGCCGTCAATGAGATTTGAACTCAGGACCCTCATCAACATAGTGGAAAGTAATAACCATTAGACCAAATGGTCATTGGCCTGAAGTAATATAGACTTACCCCTCCTTGTGTAAAAGCAATGGCTATGATAGCTGCAGCTTCCATAACCCAGGACAGAGGATTCCACATAAAGCCCAAAAACTTTAAGAATTTACTTTCCTATGGATGAACAGAAAGTAGAACAATCAATGAGTGAAGTAGAGGAATGACAACCAGGGTACACATACACATAAACAAATATAAAGAGATATTCATGCGTATCAGTTGGTTTCTGACCTTTTTTTCTTCAAGTTTATTATAGCCAAATAAATCCAACCGCTCTTGGACTTCATCAGAGCTCAAACCATCTCTTGTGCATTTCAGATGGTCAAAAACTTCTTCCAGGGGTACATTCTCCTGCATAAATCACATCCAAGTTTTATCAAGGACTATTCAGCTCCAACTATCAAAATATACAGTAATGAAACATTTTATTTTCTCTCTGCTTTCTGCTGTCAAATTGCAGAACTTGAAACTACTAATAATGCTCATTTGGTCATACCAGATCAACAGCTTCCTTGATGATCGCATCAAGAGCAATCGAGTCCGCCACCATTTTGGATTCCCTTTAGCCTCCTCAACTCCTCGACTAGCAAGTTGTCGGTAAGGAGCCTGCACAGACAGTACTTCATATCAAAATTTGCCTTCTTTTTCCTTTCATTTTCTTTGCAAGGACATAGAACTTATTGCAGGATCACACTATCTATAAACATGATTAACTTTTCCCGGAAATTATATCCCCATAAAAGATACCAACACACAGATTATGGCACCATTAACAAAACAACAGAAAGAAAATGAAGAAGAAAAAAAAAGCCAGCTGATCAACATAAACACAATAGTCAAATCAAAGAAAATTACTAACCAAGAATGTGATTAAATCACAACCCAGAGAAGCCTGTGGTCTGCTAATTAAGCAAAATCCCAGCTCTGCAACATATAAAGCCACAAACTTTCGTTACCCTCTTAGCCTCCCCTGAGCCCAAGAGCCAAAGGAAAGCACTTGGGAGTGTTTGGAGTGAGAGTAGAGCGTGCCAAGAAATGTACAAATGCCTTGGAATATATAGACACACCACACCACCAAGGGACCAACAAAACACAACCAATCAACGTGTTTGGCAAAGTACAATATAAGATGTACCAGTTAAGAAGAGTATGTGAGTGGGTCCAGATGCAAAATGACATCTCCGTCGCTTGTGAAGATCAGCCGGCCAATGCCAGCATAGAGCTCTGCCAACCAAACCAATGCTTTCTTATTTACAATTTTTTTTTTTTTTTTTTTTTTTTGGGTTCAAATGGTTGTTTACTTTGCCGCCATTTGCTGTTGGGGACTTTGGTCGCATCGCAACGTTTCTATTCTGTAGGTTCCGTACGGAGTCCGCAAATTTTCATTTATTAATGTTTCTCTCTCTCTCTCTCTCCAATATTATAATGTCTCTTTTCCCCATTTGATTCTCTTTTTAGAAAAGACAAAGGTTATGAATGAAGTGAAAGAAAGTTGATTTTGCCGAATATTTTAATATACTATAAACTCATAGCAATGATAATTAATTTGCCACACAACGACCGACTTTGATCAAATAAAAATAATTAAAGAACTGTAATGAGCAAATATATGTATAATAAATATCTTTAAGGAACTTGTTGTAAAAGTTTGAAGGTGGAGCCCACAGAGGAAGTTTTCTTGCATCTTTCAGGAACTTTCTCTTCCCTGTATTTATCAATTCAGGAAGTTTCCTTGCATCTTCCAAGAACTTTCCTTCCCTGTATTTATCAATTCAGGAAGTTTCCTTGCATCTTCCAGGAACCTTCCCTTCCCTGTATTTTGCCTAAACATTAGCCTATAAATAGGCATACCAATTGTAAAGGGGAGTGTGACCAACGGAGAAAAGAAAGAAAGGGGAGAATAGAAAAAGAAGAGAGAAGAAGAAGAGAAAAGAAGAGAAAGAAGAAAGAAAAGAAAGAAGAAGAAAGAGAGAGAAAATTCAGTGAGCCTCACACATTGTAAACTCTAAAGTTGTAGCCCTATTATTTTATATAGTGAAAAAGTTACTGCTGCTGCTCTCCGAGGACGTAGGCATAGCCGAACCTCGTTAAATGCTGTGTCTCATCTACTTTACGTGCAGCTCAATATTCATACATATTCCAGGATATTTTTATAACACGTTATCAGCACGAGAAGCTCTCAGGTATAATTTTTGTGCTGCACTATTATCTATACTACTAACCACTAACAAAAATGAACCCTTGGTAATACTAAACATATTATCAGTGGGAGACCGTTACTAATACTAACATTTTTCTTATTTTATTCGGTGGTGGTTTTAACCCCACATTTATTTATTGTATGGTGTAGGTTTAATATCCATACATGCACATTTACTTTATCGCAAATTTATTTTACCGCATATTTATTTTATTTACTGTATGGTGTAGGTTTATTACCCATACAACAGTATTTATTTAAAAGGGTGGTGCGGGTTTATCGTCCACGCCTTTGCTTTTATTTAAATGTATGGAGCAGAATTAGTGCCCATACAAGCACAATTTACTTTACCGCACATTTAATTTTATTTAAAGTATGGTGCGGGATTAACGTCCATACAGCAAGCAATTTAGTTTATGAATTTAATTTACCGCACATTTACATTTATTTAAAAGGGTGGTGCGGGTTTATCGTCCACGCCTTTACTTTTATTTAAATGTATGGAGCAGAATTAATGCCCATACAAGCACATTAACTTTATGAATTTAATTTACCGCACATTTACATTTATTTAAAGTGTGGTGCGGGTTTATCGTCCATACCAGTAATTTATTTATCAGCAATTTATTTTATGGATTAAATGTGTTGTATGATGAGTTTTTACAGTATGCAGATCAGGACCAGAAGTTCCTTGATCCTCATCATACAATTACATCAGGACTTGAAGATCCTTGATGATGATATTAATATGAGAGCTGGCAGTCTCTCCGGTACTGTATTTGTAAACATGTGATCGGACTTAAGGGTCCTTGATCCCTGACATGTAAATAAGGACCTAGAGTTCCTTAATGATGTAACAGTACCGTATTGGTTCATGGTGCCGTACACATGTATGATAACTGTACTGGCAGATGAATAGATACGTATTCATGACTTGATGAATAGTACTATTCACATGAATAGTGACGTATGCATACATATTAACCATTTTGGGTAAACCGTCACTATATACAAAAGGGAACCTGCAGTTTCATGGTGCCGTACACATGGATGATAACTGTACTGGCAGATGAATAGATACGTATTCATGACTTGATGAATAGTACTATTCACATGAATAGTGACGTATGCATAAATATTAACCATTTTGGGTAAACCGTCACTATATACAAAAGGGAACCTGCAGTTCCTTAAACTCATGGATAAGCAATTAAATGAGATGCCAGAAGTTCCTCAAGATATGGACAATTATGTAAGGACTTGAAGTCCAGAAATATGTACAGAAAATTGTAAAAATGTCCATACCATAAGAATATGTGGCTTTGGCCTGAAGTTCAAAATTTACAGTGTTGAGAACCTGAAGTTCCAACAATTAAATGGACAACCCTTGAGGTATTATTGCAAATTGTGGTATGCCACCTATTTCTTTGGCATAAGAAGATGATGAATTTAATAAAGTTCGATTTTGTTATAATCGACACCTCAAAGAAGAAATATATTTTGTGAATTCCGGTTGTTAAGAATACACCGCGAAATGGATAATATTAATATAAACCTCAAATAATGAATTAAGGCTCCCCACATATTTTGTTATATCTGGGCCGGAAGCCCATGGATCCAAATATATGAGAGATCCTGAACTTGAAGTTGTGGGTATATAGTAGTTAATGCTCTTCACTACTATATTGCGATATTATCATGGCTTTTACTCAATTCATATTTCATGTCCATTTGAAAAGGGCAAATAAATTCTAAGTTTGTGCCCAGGCCAAAAGTTCCGGGTTACCATGCGATAAAATATGAAATTTGGGAGAGACAATGTGATTATTTGAACCTATAAGGCACAAGGTTCCAAATCGTCATTTTGAAAAGACGTAAAAACCACAGGTGCAAGTTTAAGAATATGCGCAATTATTATAACAGGAACATACAACAGATAGATTTTTTCCTGCAATGAAGGTGCAGGCCCTGTAAAATCTATAAAATTACATTATGTTCTGGAAGCCTCTGAAGGAAGAGGACGGCGCCTCTTAAGCTTAGCCATGAGCTTCTCGTGGTCTCCCAAAATTCTTTCATTGGAGACCTGCAGCATGTCTAGCCTTCTCAGTGTATCAACAGAGTACGAACTCACCAGTTTCAACAAGGAATTATTCTCAACTTTAAGTTTCTCAACCTCCTGTTAAGACTCATGAAGCATTCTTTGAAGAGACGAATTTTCAGTTGTCAGCTTCTCAACCTCGTTTGCTCTAGCACGCAAACGATCAGCCATGTTAGAAACAGAAGCAGCACTCTGAATGCTAAAAGCCATTGAGTCATCAATAGCCTCTTCCTCTGATCTCCCTGTCAACAACATTTCATCCATTGGAGTAATGAAATTCCTAGCTACTATGACAGTAGTAGCATCATTCATCATCACAGAATCATTAACTGTGAGATGACGATTTTTGGATACAAAGGATGGACGCCAAACTTGGGCGTCATTGGTTGTTGTGGGAGCATCATTTAAATTGAAATAATTTGGGCAGGAAGAAGAGGAAGCCATTTTTTTTTTAAGAAGGTTTCGAAGAAAGTCTTAGAAAAACTAAAGGCTCGGAAAATGAAGGAAGTTGAGTTGAAACGCAGTTTGCAAAGGCAATATCTATAGACGAAAATGTGGCAACTTTTCAGGACCCCAATATCTTCTCGAATCCCCATATTATCTTTTTCTTTCCCAGAGTTCAAAACTTCACGTGGCCTCTAATAATGCTTGTTGGCACTTTCGGCGTTTTTCAAAGTATTATTTTCAAAGCCGATCTTGCTTTACGGATTTCACGGAGCTACTTTTTCAAAAGTATCCCGAGAATCTCGCAATTTTCCTATGGTTAATTTGAAATTCACCGGTTCTACCTATTCATTGTATTTGTGTATAAATGTGTTACTAACGAAATTTTCTTTGCAGAAGACATCCAGTTTACTCCATACCTAGTGATGCGATATCTACTTATTTTTCTTATCAGTAAGCACTCAATATGCCCGAGAAGCAAGACTATCTCTGATCATCCATTCAGGAAGCAAGACTATCCCTGATCATCAGGGAACTGTGAAGGCGACTTATGCTCTAATCTCCTGAGGTCCTTCTAGACTAGGAGAAATGAGAGCTTGTTGTCTGCTCCCACCAGCTTCCTTCCTTGCTTGCTTACCTTACCTTGCAATCAATATCACAATTTTTGTATCTTTTCTTTCTTTTTATAACTCTCTGTTCATAAAGGATTTTATTTCTTTAGAATGAACATCCGAAGAAAGAATCCATGCAGTGATCCTAACTCTGAGAGTTATTTGTTTTTGACAGAGAAAAGAATTGTGATTTTTGCTCTTGCAGGATATAACAAGATCATCAAGCGATACTTTATATTTACTGGGCCGATACGAGCTTGAATGATACTTGAGAAAAGTTTCTCCCATCTAAGGATGTAAGCAATACTTGTGTTATTTTATGCTTATATACCTATTTGATATTTTGTCTTGAAAGGTAACCAAATGGGGAGATAAGTCCGTTCCAAAAGAATGGCTTGTATGTATCCATGAATTATTAACGCAAATTTTACAGATTGCAAGTTGGATACATTGATAATACACTGCACAGATTAAAGTCCCATAAGAACAGAATATGGGTATAGCAGTGATCAATATGATGCACGCCTGTTGCGTAGCAAATGATGTGGATTGAAGTCCCGAAAGGACAATCCTTTGACATGTCAATATTGATATTATGCACGCCTAATGCGTAGCAAATTATATGGGTTAAAGTCCCATAATATGGGTTAAAGTCCCAGAAATTAATTGACATGTATGTATTAATCTGTGGCATACCTGCAGCATGACAGATATATGGGTTCTAAATGTTCCAACTCTCTAAATAGAGATTATCCACTCCCTACTGTAAAATAACGCTCCATTGGAGGTTATAATCCACATTCTCACATAATAAAAGCCCCATGAAGTGGCTTGGGTACCCAAAAGCAAAGAAATGCTTATAATTGATGCATGCGCATGCACATGAGAATGGTGGGATCATGAATTGATGAATGACAATTTTTGGTTTTGGAGTAGCTACTCAAATCATCAATGGGCTGTGTTGATTGGAACCACGTTCAATTATTAAATGTCGACAATATCATTGGCCAAAATGGAACGAGGTAATTCCATTATAAATGAGAATGAACGTGAAAGAACAAACCCACAATACGAACCCCAAAATTTGTTAATACTGAAAGTTATACTTGGGTGTTCGGAATAAAATGGAATATACCTACTTTGTATGACACACTGAATGTTGGGTTTTCTCCATATTTACAGATTCAATTGTGCCCCCCCTTATTACACAATTACGGAGACCAACATATTATCTTTAAGGGTTATTAAATGCACGGAGCATATCGCCAGAAGCGATTTCCTAAAGATGTATAAATAGCTGGGTAAAAGCTATATAATGTGTCATAAAGCTTAATCCCTTTTAGACAAAATCCGTTGAGAGGATTGATATTGCATAAAGCAAGTCCCTAAAGGACATATGCTTGAAGCACAAAATTTGTACTCAATATTAATATGCATAAATTACCTCAGTGAGTACATTGATTATAATGTGATTGCAACACATTAAAGCTTCTGCAGAATTCATGAAATATTTGTCTCGATCGAGCATTATGCCAACGAGATTCTTGCTTATACTAAGAAAGTATTAAAGTATTTTTATGAGGATTATCCGTTGGACACTGTAATGATTTTCCGGAAGTATATTGGACCGGACATCATATTTTCCAGATAGGGCTCAACTTCATCACCATCATTTTGGGATGATGTGAGGTATATTTGATGCTATCTAAGCATAACACCATATACGGGCATATTTTTTTAGTGAACTTATAAATAGCCCAAGTGTTCTAAGATATGCGGACTCAGGAAATCTCTATGGTCGCTTACTGGAAAAAGCTAGTCATGAAGTTTTCAGGGGGAGATATTCATCAGGGGGAGCATGGTATTAATAAAGACCTTCATACACTATTGACTCATAGCAGCAGTGTCAACCATGATATTCAGACAGATGATCAACAGTATGACTTAAAGATATTTTGCCAAGCATCAGGGAGAGCGTGCTGTCAATACAGACCCTTACACACTGTACTCTTTTTCCTTCGTCCAGGTTTTTATCCCACTGGGTTTTTCCTGGCAAGGTTTTAACGAGGCAGTGTCGCACGCGCGTCAATATACACAGAATTTTATGTTACACGTGATTATGTACTCTTTTCCCTTCGACCAGTTTTTGTCCCACTGGGTTTTTACTGGCAAGGTTTTTAACGAGGCATATTCCATATCATTTGTGGTCTCCAAGGGGGAGTGTTGTAAAAGTTTGAAGGTGGAGCCCACAGAGGAAGTTTCCTTGCATCTTCCAGGAACTTTCTCTTCCCTGTATTTATCAATTCAGGAAGTTTCCTTGCATCTTCCAGGAACTTTCCTTCCCTGTATTTATCAATTCAGGAAGTTTCCTTGCATCTTCCAGGAACCTTCCCTTCCCTGTATTTTGCCTAAACATTAGCCTATAAATAGGCATACCAATTGTAAAGGGGAGTGTGACCAACGGAGAAAAGAAAGAAAGGGGAGAAGAGAAAAAGAAGAGAGAAGAAGAAGAGAAAAGAAGAGAAAGAAGAAAGAAAAGAAAGAAGAAGAAAGAGAGAGAAAATTCAGTGAGCCTCACATATTGTAAACTCTAAAGTTGTAGCCCTATTATTTTATATAGTGAAAAAGTTACTGCTGCTGCTCTCCGAGGACATAAGCATAGCCGAACCTCGTTAAATGTTGTGTCTCATCTACTTTACGTGCAGCTCAATATTCATACATATTCCAGGTTATTTTTATAACAGAACTATTATTGTTGAGACTCCAAAAAAGTAATCTTGTACTCTTCTTTGTTTAAATATAAGGAAGAAATTACAGTTTAAGAAGTGCATAATTGTAATTTTTTAAAGTGCCAATAACAACTTTTATATTTTATAATAGTAATTTTTGGGTGATGTGTTATATGCTTCGTTTGTCAATCATAATCATTGAACAAATGGACTCATTTTTGAATATGCGGTCTTATCGAGAATCTAATAGCATAATGCTCAATGCTAAATTTGTGAGACGAGATCATTCCTATTAATTCTTTGGAAACCAGGAATGGAGTGATATTCAAGTCGTTAAACTCTAACAACTCAATTTCAAGTCACTTTCTAAAAAAAATTAATCGAAAAATTACATTTTGCGGAGTGCATCATTAATCTTTTAGAATGTTAATAATAAGGATAATATTAGAGAAATCATCTTTTTTGTACCACAAGAGTAATGTTAGGAATGTCCATTTTTTTTAACATGTCATATTGTTCGTTGTCAATCATAATAATTGAAAGAAATAAACTTATTTTTGAAAGTACGGTATTATCCAGAATCTAACAACATAATAATATGCTCAACTTGTCAGACAAGAAATCATTCCTTGTAATTCTTTGGTGGCCAGAGATAGGAGTCGGTTTCAAGATATTGATACCCCAAGTCCTAGGTCATATACTATATTTTAATTCTGGTGGCTTTGTAGAACATGTCAGTGGAAAGGTTTTTGGCTCATCAATTTCCTCAAGGGCTACATTACAAGGCCGGATTATGGGCTAGTTATTCTACTTTGATCACTACCAAGTCAAGTCAAAATTATGTGTAAAATAGAACAAAAACTTTCGACTTACTGCAACCTAAGTTGCAGAAGAAAAATATGGTCAGCCAGAGCTTTAAACAATGAAGTAGCGATGTCAGTGGGTATAGTTTAATTGGTTAAACTTTCAAATACTTAATGAATATATGTGTAAAATTTCTTTTCCTGATCGCTTATAATAAGATATAAAAAACAAGAAAGAAGAAAACATAGAAGGCTTGAAGAGTATGGGGAGTTTTTCGCAACCACTGTTCAGCCATCGGAAGAAGCAGCTGCTTCACCGAAGGATTCTCTCACTTTGTTTTATTCAGGTTGTTCCCTTTCTTTTTCCTTCTTTTCTTGGTCCTCTAAAATCCATTGTAAACAATTCAATCCCAAGGACGGCTTTGTACGGCATGACCCCATTGCTATATTTTAAGCCATATAAAAAAATTCCCTTTACAATGACAGCTACACAAACCATTTTTGAGTCAAATCACCTCTTCAACTTAGAAAGTACTATTCTAGATACAAATTTGTTAAATAAAAAACAAATTAATTAAAAAGACATTGTATTAGCATTTTAAATTTGCTAAGCTACAAATTTTGGACCTAAACCCTGTAGCTGCATGATGCATATGGCAATTTAGGAATGTGACAAGTCTTATATGAAACCTAATGACATGATTCTCTCAAGGAGTGAAAACTTTTGTCTATTGTCCTCCATGGTATTCTCTTGGAAAAAAAAAAATTATCCAACAATTCCCACCACTAATCGAAGATTCTTCTGTTTTCTTATTTAGAAATATTTTTGTTTTGTATCTGTGGAACCATGGTTATGTTCATAGACACATGTCAAGTATTGAGAATGGTGATAAGAGTACATCTTGAGTTAAAGTGGTGAGCAAAAATGCACTTTTTTTTTTTTAAAACTTTATGATAATTACAACAATCATGGTGTTTTCATAATGTAAGCCAAAGCCAATGATAATGCAATTGCAAAGTCCATTTAGTTCATAAAAAAAATTCCATTTACTTTCTTTTCGCATAATTCAATTAAACAATGACAGTTTACAATTTTATAGCGGCTTGACTCACATCCAATTTATCATTTATTTCAAAATGCATCTGCAAATCAGGTGCCCACCAGCAAAATAAACATTTTCACACCTGTAATTTTCCCCTACTTCTCTGAGGTTCAGATTGAGGCAGAAGAACCAATCTATCTTTTTCATTGCAAATCTAAACTTCCCTGCTGTTATTGGCAACTTAAAATTTGCAAAGCTACACATTTGGGACCCAAAGGCTGTAAAATACATATGCATGCCTGGGCATATGGAACCTAATGAGATGGTTCTCAAGGGTACAAACTTATGTTTCGTTGTCTTCCATGGTAATCCTCTAGGAAAATAGTTAATATAACAATTCCATGGAGAGGAATATTACAAAGGAAGAAATTCCTCAAAAATTCATTCCCTTCTCTAAAGACTCTTCCATTGACTGCCTAGAAACTTTTACTCTAATCATTATTTTATTTTTTTCCACTTGTATAAAAGAATGATAAACAGTTCTCCAATGAATATTTCCATTTACTCTTTGTTTTTTTTAAACAACATAATTACAATAATCTTGGTCTATATTTACAGCTGTTAACTCAAATCCAATTTATCAATTACTTCAAAATGCATCTGCAAATCTGGGGGCCTATCAGGAAAATAAAATTTCTCACACACCTGCAATTTCCCTCCACTTCTCTGAGATTCAGACTCCAGCAGATAAACCAATTTGTCTTTTTCTTTGCGTATCCAAGATCTTCTGCTGTCACACCATTGCCTGGGAGAGTTCCATGAAGGACAAAACTGATTCCTCTAGCTCCTTGTATTAGGCATTCGGAGATATTCTCAATCACGCTATGGTCAGTGACATATGCACCCGGGGAGTTTAATCCAACATCCACGTAATGAATTTCTCTGATGCTATTTAACAGGCTTTGTTTTGTTATGGATATGATATGAATCTCGTCTTCCAAACCACTTTCCTTCTCCTCCAAGAGCGGTGGATCTCCAGAGGGTTTAACTGCGAAGCCAAGCTCAGTAACTAGCTGGTTAAATACAGTACCACCCTTTCTGAATCCAAACATTAATGTTTTAGGTAGATTAAAATGTGATGCAGATATTCCTGGTACAAGCAGTTCTTTCTCTCTCGCAATGTCATTCTTAACCTGCAAATGTCAAAAGTTTAGAGATGGGAACCATCTACTGCTAAGAGCAATTCAGAGTTCAGAAGAAGGATGAGTCTTTTAAGCAATAGCCCTCAGTCTATCCAAATTAAATTTTGACAATCACTGATATTATGCAGAGCGTATTTCATCTGCATGCACACTCTTCTCTTCCCCATAAAATGTACAGTTGAGCAAACACTACTTGAGTGATTAAATAACCAAAAAAAATAACGATGCCAGGAACACTACAACGTCAGGTCTATATATACCTCTTGAAGGCAACTTGATATGAGCTAAATAATGGACTCAAAAGCTGGGGATCCAACAGGGCAGTATGACTTTGGCTCTCCCCATTGATTAACAGATGGTACAAAGTGGCGATACACAGCAAAAGGCCCATTGAAAACAGAAGCATCAATAAGAGCAACTTTACCCATTTGCCCTTTGCCATGGCCGGGGGGAGATAGGGCAGGCACTATTTACGTGAATAGTGGTTGCCCTTGCAAATAGTATTGTGTGTTTCCAGCCGTTGTCATGGCAAAGGGCAATTACTATTCATTTTTTTGTTTTTTTCACAAATTTTTTTACCTCAATAATTAATTTTGATAATATTTTCGGATGAGATTTCCGGATTCCTACGTGTCAAGACTATTCATAATCGGATAAGATTTTTGGGTTCAAATTTCAAATGAATTTCAAATTTCAGATAAGATTTTCATCCAATCAAATCAAGCCACGTGGCATGTCTATCTTGCCAAAATTTTCTATAAAACCAGATACTCAACTCATACCTCTCACACCACATCTTTCTATATTTCCATTTCTCAGAGTTTAGAATTCATACTTCATTCATTCTCAATGGAAGAATTTAGGAGATGCTTGGAGAGGCAAGAGCGAGAAACAAATGAGAGAAACCGTAGAGCAGATAAAATAAATATGTTGCAGAGAGAAGTCGATGAACAAGTTGTTATAGCAGTGACTTTGCAAGATGAAGAGAACCAAGGTCGCCGCCGTGGTTCACAAGTCTGCCGTGGCCGGAATGTGGACAGACATAGGCATTCTCGGGGTAAGAATTTTTTGGAAGATTATTTTATCCCAACTTCTTTGTACTCTAATGTTGATTTTCGAAGGCGATTTAGAATCCAACCCCATTTGTTCAATAAAGTCATGCACGATATTTGCAATTATGATGCATACTTTGTTCAAAAGTGTGATGCTGCTGGGGTTTTGGGACTTCTTCCGTATCCTTCAAGCTCAGTGGTTGATTATTCGAGGTGCGGCCCGTATGTTTGATGAGGAGATCCTCAGAAGCATTACGATGACTTGCATTATCCTCCATAATATAATTGTGGAGGATGAGTACGATTATGATGTTGTAGAGGTCTACGAACCGGATCCCATGAACACGGCCTTGACACGAATTTATGAAAGGCCCATGGGGCCAAGTGGAGAACCGTTTGAGCCAGAACTGTTGGTAAGGGATGGTCGTTTCATGACCCGGATGATAGACCGATATACAGAGATGCAATCTTCGTATATTCATGAAAGGCGTCAACTTGACTTGATGGAGCATTTATGGGCAGTAAAAGGCAATGAAGATGAATGATGGAGCATAGATGCTTTGGTTATGTTTTATTTAGTTATGGTTTGGTTGTGTTGTTTTTTTATTTATTATAGTTTGGTTGTGGTTTGTTATTATTATTGTGCCTTATTTGTAGTTTTTTTTTATATTTTAATTATGTTTTGTTTGATGTATGGAATATGTTGAATAAAAAGGTATTTTATTGAATGCTTTGTTTATTAAATAAAGAAATCCAATACAAGTCATTAACAATTACTAATACTAAAATAAAATACATGAATTACAACAACTTTAATAGAAAACATGAAAAATACAAATACATAAAAGGTATGCCAACTAATTTAATGGTTTTCATCATTTAACCAATCCGTGTTGCTAGGCCCATCATCCTGGAAAAGTCTTCTTCTCATAACATTTCGTTCTAGCTTCCAAAATTGTTTTGTTTACTCGACTTGAATTGCCATATCGTTCTTTTGGCGTTTCTGCTCCATTTCAATTCTGGTTTGGTTCTGCCTTGCAATTTCCTCCAAAAATTTTGATGTATTATTGCTTGAATTACCCGCTTTCTTTGCCTTCGCAGCCTTTCGGCTAATGGGCCTAGGCTCCTTTTTAATGGGTGAGTCTTGTCTCATAAGGGAATCAATAGGTGAATTTGATGTCATTGAATCACGGAGTGGCGTCTCGTTTAACATAACGACGGGACCCGTGGGAATAATTATGAAGCGTTTGCAATTTTTCACCACCTCCCAACATTCATGATGGTTGAAACTTTTTTGGCCTTGCCCAGTTGCACCAAACAACATCTGTGCTTGAATCATTTATTTAAAAATAATAATGGAAATGCAAGAAATATTTAAAATATATTGGATATGCAAGTAACAAAAATAAAAAATTGGAAATGCAATTAACCTTACAAATAAATTGGAAGTGCAAGAAATATTAAGAAACAATTGGAAATGCAAGAAATATTAATAAAATATTGAAAATGCAAGAAATGTTAACAAAATATTGAAAATGCAATAAATATTAACAAAATATATATATTAGGATATTAAACTTAATAAAACAAAATTTACAAAATACTTACCTCGTTACTACGATTTTCTCTGCTTCTATAGTTGTCTATCGCATTTGCCAAGGCATTTCTCCATTTTCCCAACTCTTTATTGAGAATTTTTCACCTACTAGACAATGTCATTTCCGTACGAGTTGAACCCGGAATTTTTTCACAAAATTCGGCATGAATTTTTTTCCACATATGAAAAAATTTCATCTCATTGCCTGACACGAGACAATGACAAACTTGGAGCCAAGCCTCAGACAAGGAAACATCTTCCATGGTGCTCCATGCCCCTCCGGTTTCGATAGAAGAAGCCATAAAGATAAGAAATAAAAATACAAGGTGAAAAAGAGGAAAATGTTGAGCAAAGAGTGAATAATAGTAGAAATATAATAAAATGTACGAGGATTGGTATTGAAAGTGAAGGGTATTTATAGGTATTTATAAGGAAAAAAATCAGGATTTTTTAGTATTTTTTTTAAAAATTTTCGATTTTTTTTCACAATTTTATTGCCAAAAAAATGCCAGCCGTTGGATTGGAGGAGGAGAAGCAGATCGGAGCCCTGGGGGCGTGACACCTGTCTTCAACCCGTTGGAGCTTGCGCAAGGCTGACGTCAGCGCACACTGACGTCGAGCCTGACGTCATCAACCCTCGAGCTCGAGCTTGGACGAAACTGGCCTTCGGGCTAGCCCGTCTTCGTGGGATCCACTCCCAGCCCGGGCTTGGGCTCCTTGCTGGAAACAGATTTTGGCTTCTTTTGTTTCCCCAGCCCGAGGCTTGGTCATACCACTGGAGTTGCTCTAACCCAAGCATTGGTCGACTCACCAATCTTTGAGACCATTATTTCAGCTATATTTTGCAAGTCAGATAGCCTCTCAATGACTGGATTACCAGTGCCTGCTACTCGATCTCCATTGAAAAAGATGGGATTTGCTGAAGGAACCCGTCTCCAGGAAAATTTTAAGACACAGTCAAGTCTTCATTCTTCCAAAGTCAGAAAGGAGACAAATATAGTAAGGGTTTAAGATCTGTCCTGAAGAAAAGACAAATACATTCAGAATTCACAAACTACGCCTCATAGGAAATTAGTAGTCATATATTTCTAACATTTTCAGGAGAAAGAAGGAAAGCTGACTAAAGTGTGAATCTTTCAGGAGAATTCAGTTGAAGACAGGAAACAAAAGTTTGCATGTCTTTGAGTTATTAATAGTAAGCTCTGTGACATAGTGAGTCAAAGGGTTGAGCATGCAGAACTTACGGTTAGTGTCTTGGAAGTTCGTGACCGTAAGTTCTTGAGAGGCAAAGAGATGCTGCAACTCGGTAGTAGGTCCTGGGATTAGGGTTCAATGGGACCTTTAGAACTCCACGCCAACGGTCCCTAAATAAATTAACCGTAAGAAAAATAGACAATTACAGAACTGAGAATGGGATGTGCCACAGTTTAATAGAAATTAACAAGCTGAAAGAAATGACTTTCTGGTATATGTATTCAGTAACCAAGAAGTGAGAACTACATAAAGACAATTGAAAATGCAAAAGAGCAAGCAATGAACTATATATTTGTGTTTAAAATTAGATATACATTACATACTACGCTTGAGCATGGCGGATAGATTTGGGTAAAGAATTAGAGTAAAAGATTCCAAATTCATTCTAGACTTTCTCTATAGAAGACGCTGAATATGTGAGCCAATAAAAACCTAATAGCCTTCCACAGTTATATTATAAACCTGTTAAAGGCATTCATCTCAGACACCATTTCTGCTTTCTTTCCAGCATCCCTTGCACAACCTCCTCCTTCTCATATATTTCACATAATCTGATTAAAGGAGAACCTTCCTTCTAAAAGACTCTTATTTGGCAAGTTAAAAATACAAGAGAAAAACCTAAAGCTAAACCTTTTTTCCTTAATTCTAAAACTTTCTCCATGACGGGGCAAACCCAGATCATTAGAAAATTACATCAAGCCAAAACCCATAAAGAAAATTACATCACAGAACTTCTCACAAACAGCTAACAGGCACAAAAGGTTATTCCAAACCGCAAAATATTATAACAACAATAATCATAAAATTATGGGAGAAGAAGAGAGACAGAGAGAGAGAGAGAGCTTACTTTAGCTGAAGCAGAAGTACAAGTGCGCGGTCCTTTTCTGCGGTCTTTTTTGGACCCATTTACCTCTATCCGCCCATTGGGCTTTGTTTCCAGCCCAAAATTATTATTATTATTATTATTTTCAAAATAAAGAGGGTGTTTTTTTATTTTTAAAAAGTAAATTTAAGTTTTAGCTATAAAAAAAATTCACTTTTGAAAAAATTATATATTAAAATATTAAAATAAATTATATAGTGGTCGAATTTTTCAGTTGTATCTTTCTAAAATTTTACCGAGTAAAACACCTACATATTTTATTCATACTTTTCCCCTTACATATTTTACTAACTATAATTTTTCCTTAAATATCAGACAAATGTATTTATTTATTTATTTATTAATTGCCCATGTGTACTAATTTTTAACAAATCAAACATGTGAGCAGGAAGTTAAAATGGGCCGTTTGGGCGTTCGCTCAACATTTTTATTCGTTCTTCGACGCGTATTCGACGCTAACTCTACGCGTATTCGACGCTAACTCTACGCGTATTCTACACTAATTCTACGCGCATTTGACGCTAATTCGACGCGTATTCGACCGAATATATATGGTCTTCGTCACCGCGAAACTTAGGACTCGATTTTGAAATCACACCCAACCCAATCCGCTCTCTGATCTTAACAAAAATTAGAAACTCTACAATCTACGCTCAGTGGCCGTCGACTTCGTTCTTGTCTTGATTAGCGCTTCAATTCTCTTGCGTTCTCTGAATTCGTTTTGGGCGTTCTCTGGGTTTGATTCGGTTTTCGGCGGGCTTCCATCTTTCGCTTCAACGGCTGCCGGAAACCCTAGTTTTCCAACGGTCAGAGATTAAAACCCACTATTCAATTTCCGTTCTTTTTGCGTATTCTTATATAATTTACTTTTGGGTTTATTGAATTGAACCTAACGATTTGTTTGCAGGCTTTGATTTTGTGCACCCGTTAATCTACTTGCTGGAATTTTCATATTCTCTCTGTTTCATTTTTGTCTGGGTTTTGCATACTGAGTGATCCATTTGCAGGAGTTCTTATTTTTTGCTTATTGTTATGTTGGATATTTGCAGGATATTTGATCTTTAGTCTCTCTCTCTCTCTCTCTCTCTCTCTCTCTCTCTCTCTCTCTGCTTTTTTGTTATTGTTTTTATTTCACATATATATATAGTCTTGTGGCATCTTAACATAACAATGAGGTCTTCATATACCTTGGGGTCACAGTCTAGGTGCCCTCTTGAAGAACGGCTTCTTCAGAAAAAGAATTCTCGGGAAAATTTGGACAGGTTCATACCAAATAGGTCTGCAATGGATTTTGATTTTGCTCATTACATGCTTACTCAAGGTAGGAAAGGTAAGGAAAACCCATCTAGATATGGAAGAGACTATAGGAAGCAGTTGGCAGAGGCTATGAACATGAATCGCACTAGAATCCTCGCTTTCAAGAACAAGCCTCCTGCCCCTGTAGAGCTTTTCCCGAGCTACTTCTCTTCTTTGCCACAGGATAAACCGGCAAACCCTAAGCCACACAGACACATTCCTCAAACTTCAGAGAGAACACTGGATGCTCCTGACCTTATTGATGATTACTACCTGAATTTGTTGGATTGGGGAAGCTCCAATGTTATTGCAATAGCTCTTGCAAACACAGTTTATTTGTGGGATGCTACTGATTGTTCTACTTCGGAACTGGCCAGATTTGATGTTGAAAGGGGACCTGTTACCAGTGTCAGTTGGGCTATTGATGGACGCCACATTGCCATTGGACTGGACAATTCCGAAGTACAGCTATGGGATTCAACTGCAAAGCAGTATCTGAGAACCTTGAGAGGTTGTCACAGATCACGGGTAGGCTCACTAGCATGGAACAATCACATTCTTACAACTGGAGGAATGGATGGCCGCATTGTAAACAATGATGTAAGAATTAGATCGCACATTGTTGAGACGTACAGAGGACATGAACGCGAGGTTTGTCGGCTTAAGTGGTCAGCCTCAGGGCAGCAATTAGCAAGTGGAGGAAATGATAACCTGCTCCATATATGGGACAACAGATCAGTGGCACCAACACAGTGGCTTCACAGGCTTGAAGACCATACAGCTGCTGTAAAAGCCCTTGCTTGGTGTCCTTTCCAGAGAAATTTGCTTGCTTCTGGTGGAGGTGGGAATGATCGGTGCATAAAGTTCTGGAACACTCACACAGGTGCTTGCCTGAACTCGGTGGACACTGGCTCTCAGGTTTGTGCTTTGCTGTGGAATATGAATGAACGAGAACTGCTTAGCTCACATGGGTTTACTCAGAATCAGCTTACTCTTTGGAAATATCCATCAATGGTTAGAATTGCAGAACTCACGGGTCATACGTCTAGAGTCCTTCATATGGCTCAGAGCCCAAATGGTTGCACAGTAGCATCAGCAGGTGGTGAAACACTGAAATTATGGAATGTTTTTGGGGACCCTGAGGAGGTTAAACCAGCTCCACGACCTCCCAAAGAGCCTTTTGCCCAAGTGAGTCGTATCCGCTGAACAAGAACATGAGAACTTACATCAGATGGAGATTTATGAACCAAAAACTTCAATAAAGTTTGGGATGCAGAACTGGAACTTCGATCAGTACTATTTTTTTTAGCGCAAGTTGAAATGAAATGAAAAGCTTCAGCAAAAGTCTCAAACAGTTGCAGTGCTTACACAAACAGCGATCTTAGGCCATATTCTTTCTCAATTCCCCTGTAGGAAGAGTGATGGGAAATAGGAAATCTTTGTACTATTTAGTTAGTAATGGATTTCAAGAAATCCTTGAAATCATAGACATCAATAAAGCTAGAACTGATCTCTTTTCCCAGCAAAATAGAATTCCAATTTTGGAATCACACCCCTGCCCTGATATATGCTTATGGTTGTCTCGTTGATCGCTCCGATTAGGTGACACCAGTATGCCAAAGAGGCCACCGAAACCGAAGGGGGAACTTTGTTTTTGAAGAATCAAGTAATGTGGAGCTGTTGGTGCTGCAGGCAGCATAATTAGTACTAGCATTTGCCTAGATTCTATTATGTCTCATTTTGATGACCTATGTATTAAACTAGCTTCCTAGCAGCAATGACATTGTTAATGTTCTTCCTTAACACTTCCTGCTTTTTTTGGGTAGTGTGTTCCCTGAATTTTCAATCTCCTCTCTATAAGGTTTCTCTTCCAAGTGTGTTCCCTGAATACAATTATCATGTTTGTAATTTTGGTGATCCAATTAAAGCTTATCTTTTGTTTGCCAAATAAGAAAGTTTTTATGAGATTCAGTTTTAATCTGTGCATGGTCCATTGCTTGGTTTTGATTTGACAAAGATGTTTTTGCGCTCATGATCTCAACTTGGATTTATTAAGACAAGGAATGATCATATAATCCTCAATTTTCACACTCCAATTGAATTAAGGAACAGATGCAACAAAAATTTCCTTTTTCTAAAAATCTTATGAATGAATTTGGCTCTCTTAAATCATAATAAATCATTTCGCAACCGGAAATCGTACATGGATTTTATTAAGACAAGGAATGATAATATAATCCTCAACTCTATCCCTTGATTTATTTCCTGCGCTCAAGATCTCACCTCCATCTTCCTCGATACTGGTCCAACAAAACAAAGGGAAGATTACTTAGCATGATCAATATGCAAATATTAATGTAAGCACGAGATATATAAATTGAGTAATGCTACATATAATGAAAGCATGATCAATCATGTACTGTTACATATACTCATAGTTTAAAATATCGATAATTTTGACGAAATATTGAGGATATTATCGTTTTTTTGAGTAGATGTTTTGGAACGTATCCATACACATATTGTATAAATATCAATAATTTCGCTCACACTTCAGCAACATTTGGTCCAAATATCGATATCGTTATAATATCACTATAATATCGAAAATATAGAAAATATCGATGTAATGGAAAAAAGGAAAGAAAAAAAACACAAAGCACACTCGCAGTTCATGTTTATGTATCAGTAATAGAGAAAGTAAGGAATAAGAGAATTTAGGAATCGAGGAACTACTGAATCAGTATGGGAAGAATCATTCTCATTAAGCTGTTTACTAAACATATGGAATTGGCAAAGGAATGAGGTAGATTCCCATTGTTATTGTTTACTAACTTTCATGAATTAGAATCCAAATTAATTTGATCACTAAAATGCCCTGAACATTTTCACCACAACACATATATAATTCTCAAATTGGCGAAGGAGACCAAACTAATCCTGCAGCAAACCAGTAAGGCAGTGTAAACATAAGGAATCAATATGCTGAACAAGATGAACAACAGGAGCCCAGTTCAATGATAATGTTAATAACACATTTGTCCAGAGCCAATTTCAAACGAAAAAATAAACTCCAATATATCTTTCACCTACGTAACTAGTAAACAATCAAATAATAATAACATGCATAATCTTCATACGAGTAAATACATGGAACTTCTTAGAACTGAGTTTTTATTTTTTATAAGGTTGGAGAGTCTTGGAACTTCTTGGCGTGAGTTTTTTTTTTTTTTTTTTTTTTTAAGGTTTGGGGTGTTTTGGAATTATGATAAAGTGGTAAGGGTATTTTTGGAAGTTACTAAGAGAAAACAGGAATGGGAATCGTATCGACTACTCCCCCCTAGCCGATATGATACCTAGTTTTGAGGGGATGTGATTACGGATTTTGAGGTGGGGTCCACTTATTTTTTCATTCTTGATTGCAAGTAAACGCAAGGGAAGTCAGGAATATAAATCATTCCCTTTCCTCCCATACCCATTATTGATACGTAAACATGCCCGCAAAGGGGATTCGAACCTCTTCATATCCCATTCCTTTTGGGATGGAATCGAGCGGCTCATGGAAAGAATCCAAAACCCAATCTGTAAATGTTTTAGCTTATGGACAACGTCAACCAATCTTGGATCCATATGTATGGCATGTTAACAATTACATGCAAAACTATTTTGGAGATTTATCATTTGATGACTACTCTTCACAATACACTTATCCTACACATAGAGATGATGAAGATAGTGAAAAATTTGAACCTCATAGGAACTCTGTGGTACTAAGTCACTCATGTAATCTTACCATGCAATGTATAAAGTATAAAATATTGTAGTAAATCATTATATATAAATGATTATGGTCTGTATAATCTTCTTTCATTAATTACTACATATTTTCTACACTCACACAGTGTTTGTCAGCTCACTATATAATCAACTTAAATCCCTTAAACCCATCATGCAATGCATTTCCTTCCAAATTCTTGTCATAAACTAATAGCTGTTTTTTTTTTTTTATGGGCTTAAAAATTCTGGAAAATAAAATTCTGAATTTTTTTGAAAAAACTACCAAAAAATTCTGGAAATTTTTTCTATAAATACCTACCAATATTCTTCACTTTCTTCTCCTTCTAATATTATTCACTTTCTACACAATTTTCTTCACTTTCAATTTTCATTTTTATTCACTATCTTATGGCATCTTCCATCGAAGCTAGAGGGAAGTGGACAACCATGGAAGATGTTCTGTTGTGTGAGTGTTGGGTCCAAGTTGGTCATTGTTCGATTACGGGCAATGAGATGAAATTCTCTCATATGTAGAGAAAAATTCATGCCGAATTTTGTGAAAGTTCGAGTTCGGCTTGAACGGAAATGGCCTTGGCTAGTAGGTGGAAAATTTTGAATAAAAAATTAGGGAAATGGAGAGATGTGTTGACAAAAGTAAGGGACAACCATCGAAGCGGCAAAAATCTTGGCAATTAGGTAAATTATTTGTAATTTTCGTTTTATTAAATTTAATGTCTTGATTTTTTTAATGTTTCTTGCATTTCTATTTTTTTTTATTATAAATGTTTCTTGTATTTCCTTTAGTTTATTTTATTTATTTATAATGTTTCTTCCATTTTCAATATTTTTTAATAGATTATGCAAGCACAAATGTGGTTCGGTGCTATTGGGTAAGGCAGAAAATCTTTCAACCATCAACAACGTTGAGGTGGTGAAAAATTGTCTGAGATTCAAAATTATTCACACGGGCCCCACCGTTGTGTTGAACGAGACGCCACTCCATAATTAAACGACATCGGATTCGCCTTCAGATTCCTCGATGAGTCAAGACTCACTAATCCAAAATGAGTCGAGGCCTATTGGGAGAAAGGCGGCGAAGGCTAAGAGAGGGAGTACTTCCACCAATGATATTGCAAAAATTTTGGAGCAAATTGCAAGGAACGGCACCATGAGACATGAAAAAAATATGCGAACGAGAAGGCAATGATTGAAGTATATGCAAGAGAAATGGAGTATATATGCAAACATGACATTGAGAAGAAGGATCGGGAAACCATGGGCATGGCTACAAGCCATATGTCCCTTGAAACAAAATTATTTTGGAAGCTAGAACGAATGGATGTTATGAGAAGATGGCTTTTCCGTGACGATGGACCTAGCAACACCAATGGGTTAAATAATCAAAACCATTAGGTTATTTTGCTTGCCTTTTATTTAATTGTATTGCTTGTTTTTTAATTGAAGTAGTTGTATTTCTTGTCTTTAATTGAAGTAGTTGTATTTCTTGTCTTTTATTTAATTAGTTGTATTGCTTTTCTTTTAGTGAATAAAGAAATCATTCAATAAAATACCTTTTTATTCAACATATTGCATACATCAATCTAAAACATAATTAAAAACAAAACACAACCAAAGCATAATTCAAACCAAAACACAAACAAAGCATACATCAACATAAACCAAAATTGAAAACAAATCATCGTCACTTGACTTCGTTCACCGTCATTGCCTCTCACCGCCCATAAGTATTCTATCAAGTCAACTGGAAGTCGTTCATGAGGATAAGACGATTGCATCTCAGTATATCAATCAATCATACGGTTGTTGAAACGATCATCCCTAACCAACGGTTCATGCTCCAGTGGTTGTCCATTTGCTCTAATGGGACTTTCATAAACTCTTGTCAAGGACGTGTTCATGGGATCAGGTTCGAACACGTCTGGAGCATCATAATCATACTTATCCTCCACAATCATGTTATGGAGGATATGCACGTCATCATAATGCTCTGAAGCACCTCCTCATCAAACATACTCGCAACACCCCTAATGATTGCCCACCGAGCTTAGAGAATACCAAAACATCTTTCAACATCTTTCCTGTACCCCTCTTGATAGGTAGCGAATAATTTTTCCTTCTTCAATCGGGGATGCGGAATTGTTTTGACAAATGTAATCCATCTCGGGCAAATGTCGTGTGCTAGATAATATCCATTCTAGTAGACGGTATTGTTGATTTCATAGGTGATATTCGAGGCTTGACATCTGAAGACATTGTTGAATACCAAGGATTAACCCAACATGTTCATGTCATTTTGAGATTCGAAAACTCCGAAAAAGGCATGTCAAACTCATGTATCTAATCTAGCAACGACTTCCAGAATGATACTTTTTTGCTATTTCCTATTCTCATAATCTCCTTGCCCCACAGTTGGGCAATTTTCTATTGTTAGTGCATACAGTCGATGTTTCCAATCATGCCTGGAAAACCTTGAGCTTCAGCTTTTTGTTGATGCCTTTGGAGGCCCCTAGGCGTAGGTTTGCAGAGGTAGTCCCTAGTGTAGAGAGTTTCAATTGCCTCTCCAAGCATCTCCTTATATCTGACATTTAGAGTGGAGTATGAAATCTAAAATTTGAAAAATGGAAAGATAGAGAAGATATGGTGTGAGAGGTATGAGTTGAGCCTTTGGTTTTATAGAGAGATTTAGAAGATAGACATGACACGTGGCGCGATTTTAGAGGGTGAAAATCTTATCTAAAATATGAGATTTGTATTTTATAATAAATATCGACACGTGGCACCCAAAAATCTTATCCTAAAATCTTATCTGAAATTTGATATTTATATTTTATAATAAACATCGACACATGGCAACCAAAAATCTTATCCGACAATCTTCTAAAAAAATTGACACATGGCAATATTTTATAATAAATATTGACATGCGAGAACCGAAAATCTTATCCGAAATCTTCTCCAAATTAATTGTTTAGGTAAAAAATAAATTATAACTAAAAGTGAATAGTATTTGCCCTTTGCCATGGGCAATGGATGGAAATTGATATTTGCAGGATATTTGATATTTACTCTCTCTCTCTCTCTCTCTCTGTGCATAATAAATATTGACACGTGGGAACTGAAAACCAAATTAATTATTTAGATAAAAAAAAAAATTTAAAACTAAAAGTGAATAGTATTTGCTATTTGCCATCGGTAATGGATGGAATCTGATATTTGTGTTGTAAAGAAGAAACATGTGGAGCCCACATTTATGGGGCCCACAAAGAAATTAAGCAAATATTTGGAGGTTTATCAGCTGCACACTCATGGATGTGTATTGTAGAATCACGGGTGCCATTTAACATGTCTATAAATAGAGAAAGAAGAAAAGGAAAAGAAGAAGAGAGAAAGAGATAGGAAACGGAAAGAAGAAAAGGAAAGGAGGAAAGAGAGAGAAGAGGAAAGAAGAGGGTAAGTAAGCAGAGAGAAAATTCAGTGAGTCACACATATTGTAAACACTATTGTAGTCATATTATTATATAGTGAAAAGTTACTGTTGCTGCTCTCCGAGGACGTAGGCGTAGCCGAACCTCGTTAAATACTGTGTCTCATCTACTTTACGTGCAGCTCAAAATTCGCACATATCCCAGGTTATTTTATAACACGTTATCAGCACGATAGTCTCTCCTTTTATTTCTGAAATTTTTCCAACTCAACACTATATAATATACTATATTTATCTGCTTCTCTATTACTAACCATTAACAAAAATGGACCCTTGGTAATACTAAACATATTATCAGTGGGAGACCGTTACTAATACTAACTTTTTTTTTTCTTATTCGGTGGTGGTTTTAACCCCACATTTAATTTTATTTATGGTATGGTGTAGGCTTATTACCCATACGGCAATATTTATTTAAAGGGTGGTGCGGGTTTATCGTCCACGCCTTTACTTTTATTTAAATGTATGGAGCAGAATTAGTGCCCATACAAGCACATTTACTTTACCGCACATTTAAGGTATGGTGCGGGTTTATCGTCCATACCAGCAAATTCATAACACTTTACTTTTATCATCAATTAATATACCTAAATGATGAGGACCTGAAATTCCTATTAATAAGTGGCTTAATATTCCAGATCTCGAGCCTAAAGTTTTGGATGACAAATTTGGCAAAACTAGAGTTTGCTGCCTTGGACCTTTCCGAGGACAACTATTTATCATGGGTCCTGGATGCCAAAATTCATCTACGAGCCAATGGCCTCGGACAAACAATTGTAGATGAGAATGATGCTTCGCCTGAAGAGAATGCGAAGGCCATGATCTTTCTTCGCCGCCACATCCATGAAGCGCTGAAGAGCGAATATGTGGTGGTTGATGAACCGTTGGTTCTGTGGAAAGCTCTAGGTGAAAGATACGATCACCAGAAGACGGTGACTCTCCCAAGAGCTAGATACGAATGGACCCACTTGAGATTTCAAGATTTCAAGTCAGTTTCCGAGTATAACTCTGCTATGCACAGAATTACCTCATTAATGAGGCTATGTGGGGAAAATATATCTGATGAGGATATGCTCGAAAAAACTCTGAGCACTTTTCATGCTTCAAATGTCCTCCTTCAGCAGCAATACAGACATAGCGGTTTCAAGAAGTACTCGGAACTTGTATCTTGCCTCTTGTTAGCTGAGCAGAATAATGTGAGCTCTTATTAAAGAATCACCAATCTCACCCAACGGGCTCAGCACCACTTCCTGAAATAAATGCTGCATCTCAGGAAGTGAATGCCACTTCATCTCGTGGCAGTATCTACAAACGTGAGCGAGGGGGCAAGCGTGGCCACTGGCAAGGAAGTAGAAAAAATCGTGGTGCTCATTCACAGGGTTTAGGTCCAAGGAGCGGTCCATCCACGAATGGCAAAAATGCATCCCGTAATAAGGGAAAGGCACAGATGAGCCATGTGCCTAGAAATGTTGAAAGCCCTTGTCACAGATGTGGTGCAAAGGGACATTGGGTGCGCGCATGTCGTACGCCCAGGCATTTGGCGGATCTCTATCAAGCTTCACTTAAGAACAGGAAAGTGGAGATAAATTACATTGACCATGCTCCGCCAGCCACAGATGGCTCATCAGAAATATCACGTCAGCTAAACAAGACGCATCTAGATGTTTCTGATTTTGTTACTGAAAGAGGGAATGAAGGTTATGTGTCCGAATTAGATTAAATTCCTTAATATACTATTTGTATTAGCTGAAGTGTTGTTTAAATTTCAATCCAATAAAAGTGGTAATGTTTTCTTCTTTATTGATCCCAGCTTATTTTACTTATTTGGTGGCATGGATGCAAATTATGGATGCCCTCAAAACAAAGGCTATGGCAGAGATATTTGTCTTGCAGACAGCGCAACTACTCATACGATCCTTCAAGATCGGAAGTATTTCTCAAAATTAATGCTTACAAAAGCAAAGGTAACAACCATATCAGGTCCTGCAGATCTGATTGAAGGTTCAGGAATAGCCCAAATTATGTTACCAAATGGAACAATACTATCTATTCCAGATGCTTTGTATTCATCTAACTCCAGAAGGAATCTGTTGAGTTTCAAAGATATACGTTTGAATGGCTACCATGTTGAAACAAAGAAAGAGGAAAACATGGAATATCTTTGTATTACCTCCAGTGATACTCAAAAGCGTATACTGGAAAAGCTTTGTGAACTCTCATCAGGGTTGTATTACACAACCATACGGACAATTGAGGCACATAGTGTCATGGACCAAGAGTCCACTAACTCAAATGCTTTTAAGCTTTGGCATGACAGGTTGGGTCATCCTGGATCCACCATGATGCGCAGGATCATCACCAACTTTAAAGGACATCCCTTGTTGACTAAACACATTATGTTATCAAGCGACATCTTTTGCCAAGCTTGTTCACAAGGGAAGTTGGTGATCAGACCATCACAACCAAAGGTTGATGTTGAGTCTCCATCATTTTTGCAGAGAATTCAAGGGGACATTTGTAGACCCATTCATCCCCCATGTGGACCATTTCGGTACTTTATGGTCTTGGTAGACGCATCTACCCGATGGTCACATGTTTGTCTTTTATCTACTCGGAATATGGCATTTGCTAGGCTTTTGGCTCAGATAATTAAATTACGAGCCCAATTCCCAGATTATCCCATTAAGTCAATCAGACTCGATAATGCTGGTGAATTTACATCTCAGACTTTTGATGACTACTGCATGTCACTAGGCATTGATATTGAACATCCTGTTCCCTATGTGCATACTCAAAATGGCTTGGCAGAAGCTTTAATTAAACACCTTCAATTGATAGCACGCACTTTGCTAATGAAAACAAAGTTGCCAGTTTCTGCTTGGGGATATGCCATTTTACATGCAGCATCGCTTGTGCGATTGAGGCCCGTCACCAACAATCAATGTTCTCCAATACAACTCGTATTGGGAAATCAACCAAACATTTCACATTTAAGAATTTTTGGGTGTGCGGTATATGTGCCCATTGCACCACCGCAACGTACTAAGATGGGCCCTCAACGCAGATTGGGAATTTATGTTGGTTTTGATTCACCATCTATCATCAGATACTTGGCACCCCTGACGGGTGATATTTTTACCGCACGATTTGCGGATTGTGATTTTGATGAGACAATCTTCCCATCATTAGGGGGAGAAAAATCTGTGTCTAAAGAACAAGGCAAACTCATTCCTGAAAAACGACATGAATTATCCTGGAATGTATCCACATTGTCTCATCTCGATCCTCATACTGCTCAATGCGAAAACGAAGTAAGAAGGATCGTTCACCTCCAAAGTATTGCCAATCAGATGCCAGATGCATTTAATGATGCAGCAAAGATGACGAAATCTCATATCCCAGCTGCAAATGCACCCGCACGGATTGATGTCCATAATGGACAAAGCAATGTCCCAGCAAATGGTTCATCTGCTGCACGCCTAAAACGTGGCAGACCACTAGGCTCAAAGGATTCAATTCCTCGAAAGAGGAAGTTGATGGACAAAATGAATCCAAATGAAATAAATAGAGAGCCCACAATTCATAATTCAAATGCCCCCAAAGAGGGACAGGTACTTCTTGACAAGGAAAACGTCATTGGTGAGACAAGTGCCCCTGGAATGGCAACCGTACCTGAAAGTCAAGAAATCTCCATAAATTATACGTCCACTGATGAATTGTGGAGTAGAAATGAGATGATCATCGATGATATATTTGCATTCTCAGTGGCTGCTGAGATTATAAAAGATGATGATATTGAGCCGTGCTCTATTAATGAATGTACACAGAGGCAAGATTGGCCCAAGTGGAAAGATGCAATCCAGGCAGAATTAAATTCTTTGGAAAAAAGGAGTGTTTTTGGACATATTAGTCCAACTCCACCCAATGTGAACCCTGTAGGTTACAAGTGGGTATTTACAAGAAAGCGCAATGAGAAAAATGAGATCTCAAGGTATAAAGCGCGACTCGTTGCGCAAGGTTTTTCACAAAGGCCTGGAATTGATTATGTGGAAACGTACTCTCCAGTAATGGACAAATTACATTCCGTTACCTAATAAGTTTGGCGGTTTCAGAAAAACTTGAAATGAGACTCATGTATGTCATTACCGCATATTTGTATGGAGAATTGGATACAGATATATACATGAAAGTTCCAGAAGGATTCAGGTTGCCTGAAGCAGCTAGAAACAAACCACGGGACATGTTCTCAGTTAAATTGAGAAAATCATTATATGGGCTAAAACAATCTGGACGAATGTGGTACAATCGTCTCAGTAAGTATTTACTGAAGGAAGGATACACAAATGATCCTATTTGCCCATGTGTGTTTATTAAGAAATCAGAGTCTGGATTTGCGATAGTGGCAGTATATGTCGACGACATGAATCTAATTGGAACTTCTAAAGAGCTTCAAAAGACTGTTGATTATCTCAAACGTGAGTTTGAGATGAAGGACCTTGGAAAGACAAAATATTATCTTGGCTTGCAGATTGAGCACAGTGCTAATGGAATTTTGGTGCATCAATCAACTTATACTGAGAAAGTATTGGAACGGTTTGGCATGGATAAAGCCCATCCACTTAGCACTCCAATGGTCGTTCGATCGCTTGACACTAAGAAAGACCCATATCGTCCAAAAGAGAATGATGAAATGGTCCTTGGTCCAAAAGTACCATATCTTAGTGCAATAGGTGCCTTATTGTACCTAGCACAATGTACCAGACCAGACATATCATTCTCAGTAAATCTGTTAGCAAGGTACAGTTCTGCTCCAACAAGGCGACACTGGACCGGCATCAAACATGTTCTACGATACCTTCGTGGGACAACAGACATGGGGTTATTCTATTCTAGTGAATCGACCAATGCCCAGAGTATTATTGGTTATGCTGATGCAAGATATCTCTCTGATCCACATCAAGGACGATCACAGCCTGGGTATGTATTTACATGTGGAGGAACTGCAATCTCATGACGCTCAACAAAACAAACATTAGTGGCCACATCTTCTAATCACTCAGAAATACTTGCCCTCCATGAAGCCAGTCGTGAATGCGTTTGGTTAAGGTCGGTAATCCATCACATCCGAAGCACATGTGCCCTACCCTCAACAATAGACACTCCAACAATTCTGAATGAGGACAATGCAGCTTGTATTGCTCAGATCACAGAAGGATATATCAAGGGTGACAGGACCAAGCACATATCACTAAAGTTTTTCTATACACATGAGCTCTAGAAGAGTCAAGAAATCAAAGTCAGACAAATCCGTTCAAGTGATAACCTGGCAGATCTCTTCACTAAATCATTGCCGAAATGTACATTCCAAAAGTTAGTGCATGGCATCGGATTACGACAACTCTGCAAGCAATCAAGTTGGAGCATGCAAAATCAGGGGGAGCATTCAAAAGTCCTCTAACATAGGACATATGCACGTTGTACTCTTTTTCCTTCGCTTAGGTTTTTTCCCACTGGGTTTTTCCAAGCAAGGTTTTAATGAGGCATCCAATCTAGGGACATGTGGTCTCCAAGGGGGAGTGTTGTAAAGAAGAAACATGTGGAGCCCACATTTATGGGGCCCACAAAGAAATTAAGCAAATATTTGGAGGTTTATCAGCTGCACACTCACGGATGTGTATTGTAGAATCACGGGTGCCATTTAATATGTCTATAAATAGAGAAAGAAGAAAAGGAAAAGAAGAAGAGAGAAAGAGATAGGAAACGGAAAGAAGAAAAGGAAAAGAAGAAGAGAGAAAGAGATAGGAAACGGAAAGAAGAAAAGGAAAGGAGGAAAGAGAGAGAAGAGGAAAGAAGAGGGTAAGTAAGCAGAGAGAAAATTCAGTGAGTCACACATTGTAAACACTATTGTAGTCATATTATTATATAGTGAAAAGTTACTGTTGCTGCTCTCCGAGGACGTAGGCGTAGCCGAACCTCGTTAAATACTGTGTCTCATCTACTTTACGTGCAGCTCAAAATTCGCACATATCCCAGGTTATTTTATAACAATTTGCAGGATATTTGATATTTACTCTCTCTCTCTCTTTTTGTGTGCTTTCTTCAATCTTTGCTTTCGTTCTTTCTCACGATTTACGCTTCTTTCTCTGTGTCTAATTTCTTTGCGTTTTTGAGATTTTCCACTTCAGAATCCTATAACCAAAGGAGTATCAATTCATGGATGAAGATGTTGATTATGGCCATGGGGATTATATCTCTGAACCTTATGAGTTTCTTGCTCGGAATCTAAGGCTTGTGCTTCCATGGAAGGTAAAAGCCCTAATCTTGGTTGTGACTTTGAGTACGATAACTCTGATGTGGGTTCAATTTTTTATCCATATTCTACACATGAAAGTGAAGATGGTTATGAGACATTTAGCCCAAAAAGTGATGATTTTAACCTATCTCTGGATGATTCAAGAGATGATTCAAGCTCTACCCATCATCAAGAGGATGATCATGAGCATGAAATTCAAGAACTTGATGGAATCCTAGAACTAGATGAGTTTGAACTCATGGTTGAAGATGATTATGGTGATATCTCTGTATCTGATGAATATTCTGGTTCTGAAATTAATCCCCAATATGACCAATTTGAGTATGAGAGCTCTAGGGTTGATTCAATCTGTGATTCATGTGATGCCCATGAAAGTGAACCAGGTCATGAGAGACACAATTCACAAAGTGGTTGCTATACTCCACATCGGGATGATTCGAGCTCTACCCATCATCAAGATGATGATAATGAGCAAGAAAGCGATGAACTTGACGCTTCATTCTGCCCTGCAAGTCCAGAACCATCCTCTCCACCAGACTTGCTTTCTATTTTGACTTCAAGTTGTGCTTGAAGATGGCAAGAGAGCCAGTTGTGACTTCATGTGGTCATTTGTTTTGTCGGGATTGTTTGGACAAATGGCTGCTCTTTCACGTCTCAGATAAAGTGCCCTGTTTGTCATAGTAAGGTGCTTGATTCATCGATTGTTCCGATCAGGCCGACACCTGTATGCAACATAGACCTGGATTATGGCTTGAATTTGTCACCAAGACCAAATGGGGGACTTTACTTTTGAACATTTGGTTAATGTGGAGAGCTTTTGGTGATGCAGGAAACTTAATTAGTACAAGCTAGTAACTTATGCCCCCTTTCCAAGATATATATTGTGAATTTTGTTAGTCTATGCAACTACAACTATTGCAGCTTATGAATTAGGCCCAGTTTGAAATTGCTGTCATTTTTTTTAAAAAAAGTTACTTCTATTGTGCTTTGAAAATAATTAGTTGTAAAATAAAGCAGTTCCATGTTTCGTAAACAATATTTTTAAAGTATTGTTAGTACAAAAAGCAGTGTCAATATTGTTTGGTAAATTTTAATATAAAACTGTTGTAACTGTGAATAATGACTAAAATAGATATGATGTTAAAAGTGTTATGTACTAATCATGTGGTGGTAGTGATGGAGTGGAGGTGGTAGTGGTGATGAAGGTGGAGTTGGTGACTGTGGTAGTGGTAGTGGTAGTGGTGGGGATGTCGCTTGTGGAGGAGCTGGTGATGATGGTGGTAGTGGCAACATGGTGGTGTTGGTTGTGGAGGTGGTGGTGGAGGTGGAAGAGCTGGTGGTGGAAATGGTGCAGTAGGAGGAGGTGGTGGTGGCGGTGGTTGTGGAGGTAGTGAATGTGGTGATGCAAGTGGTGGAGTTGGACATGGAAGTGGAGGTGGTGTCATTTTTAAAAAGAGTAATGCTACACATACTATATTTTTATTCCACATTTCTATGCCACATGACGTGACATGTCCATATTATATGCTACATTAATTAAATCAATGAAGTGTATTTTTATTAATACAATTAGAAAAACAAATACAGGAATAAATCATAAAAGAAAAGAAAATATTAAATATTTTTAATTAATGTGGCTATTCACTTTAATTGTCACATAAGATGGTATAAGGATGTGGTATACAAATATGATAAGAATAACATTATTTTTCTTGTTCAGTATTTTACTTTCCTAATTTTTCCTTAAATATCACACAAATGTATTTATTTATTTATTAAGTGGCCCTCTTAAATTATAATTAATCATTATTTTAACAAATCAAACAGATATTCTATTAAGACGAATAAATATCATAACATAACGAGAGTGTTGTAAAGTATAAAGTAGTGGAGCCCACTTACTATTTGTTTGTAGACTTTGGTGCATGAGTTTATTCACGGGTGAATAGTGAATAGTGAAGATGAATCACGGGTGCCATTTATCAATGCCTATAAATAGGCAACCTGCAAAGTGAAAGGGAAGAGAAGAAAAGAAGAGAAAGGGAGAAACGGAAAAAGAAGAGGAAAGAAAGAAGGGAAAAGAGAAAAGAAGAGAAAGGGAAACGGAAAGAAACAAAGAGAGGAAAGAGAAGAGAGGAAAGAGAGAAGAGGAAAGAGAGAAAAGGAAAGAGACAAGAGGAAGAGAAGGAAGAAAGAGGAAAGAGAGAGCAGAGAGAAATTCTCCTAGAGAGAAAATTCAGTGAGCCACACATGTTGTAAACACTAAAGTTGTAGCCATATTATTTTATATAGTGAAAAGTTACTGCTGCTGCTCTCCGAGGACATAGGCATAGCCGAACCTCGTTAAATGCTGTGTCTCATCTACTTTACGTGCAGCTCAATATTCGTACATATTCCAGGTCATTTTATAACACGTTATCAGCACGAGAAGCTCTCAGCGCCTTGGCCTCTGCAAAGTTCATGAATGACAACAACTAGTACTAACTGGAAAAAGAAGATGCGGGTGGCTTTACTTGGGCTTTGATTGCAATTGGTCAAAAAGAAACAACATCGAAAGGATAAGTTGCTCCTTATGCTTTCTATTATTTTATTATTTCTCTACACAACAAGTTCAACTTAATTGCAAGTGGAAAGAAGAAAAGCCAACATGATATGTCTAGCTTTCAAACTAATATATTAGTATAAAATATTATATTATTATATGATCAATTTTGGTGGGTAAAGTTAATAGTTTATATGTGGCTACAGCAAGGGCATAGCTTTGGGTGCTGAAGAGTATTGGTACCTTTTGTTTTCGTCCACACAGCTTTCTCAGGGAAGTGCTAAAGCAAAGCTCTCTGCCTCCTTATTCTTTCAATTATTTCATTATTATCCTACACTATTTAACACCAATATTAGTACAGGTGTGCTGGTTACAAGTGGAAAGGCAGAGCAAGCGTGATATTTGTCTATCATGCACTAGTTTCCTTCGCTTGCCTATTATATACTCTATATAATCTATTTATATAGTAATTCTATGGACTGTTTAACCCCATATATTTTTAGTGGTGGTTTTGTCCCCACATTTAATTTATTTACTGTATGGTGTAGGTTTATTACCCATACGACAATATTTAAAGGGTGGTGCGGGTTTATCGTCCACGCCTTTGCTTATTTATTTTATTTATGGTATGGTGTAGGTTTATTACCCATACGACAATATTTAAAGGGTGGTGCGGGTTTATCGTCCACGCCTTTGCTTATTTATTTTATTTATGGTATGGTGTAGGTTTATTACCCATACGGCAATATTTAAAGGGTGGTGTGGGTTTATCGTCCACGCCTTTGCTTTTATTTAAATGTATGGAGCAGAATTAGTGCCCATACAAGCACGTTTACTTTACCGCACATTTAATTTTATTTAAGGTATGGTGCGGGATTAACGTCCATACAGCAAGCTATTTAATTTATGTAAGGTATGGTGCGGGATTAACGTCCATAAAGCAAGCAATTTAATTTATGAATTTATTTTACCGCACATTTACATTTATTTAAAGTATGGTGCGGGTTTATCGTCCATACCAGTAATTTATTTATCAGCAATTTATTTTATGGATTAATTGTGCTGTATGATGAGTTTTTACAGTATGCAGATCAGGACCAGAAGTTCCTTGATCCTCATCATACAATTACATCAGGACTTGAAGATCCTTGATGATGATATTAATATGAGAGCTGTCAATCTCTCCGGTACTGTATTTGTAAACATGTGATCGGACTTAAGGGTCCTTGATCCCTGACATGTAAATAAGGACCTAGAGTTCCTTAATGATGTAACAGTACCGTATTGGTTCATAGTGCCGTACACATTGATGATAACTGTACTGGCAGATGAATAGATACGTATTCATGACTTGATGAATAGTACTATTCACATGAATAGTGACGTATGCATAAATATGAACCATTTTGGGTAAACCGTCACTGTATACAAAAGGGAACCTGCAGTTCCTTAAACTCATGGATGAGCAATTAAATGAGATGCCAGAAGTTCCTCAAAATATGGACAATTATGTAAGGGCTTGAAGTCCCGAAATATGTACAGAAAATTGTAAAAATGTCCATACTATGAGAATATGTGGCTTTGGCCTGAAGTTCAAAATTTAACAGTGTTGAGAACCTGAAGTTCCAACAATTAAATGGACAACCCTTGAGGTATTATTGCAAATTGTGGTATGCCACATATTTCTTTGGCATAAGAAGATGATGAATTTAAAGTTCGATTTTGTTATAATCGACACCTCAAGGAAAAAATATATTTTGTAAATTTCGGTTGTTAAGAATACACCGCGAAATGGATAATATTAATATAAACCTCAAATAATGAATTGAGGCTCCCCACATATTTTGTTATATCTGGGCCGGAAGCCCATGGATCCAAATATATGAGAGATCCTGAACTTGAAGTTGTGGGTATATAGTAGTTAATGCTCTTCACTACTATATTGTGATATTATCATGGCTTTTACTCAATTCATATTTCATGTCCATTTGAAAAGGGCAAATAAATTCTGAGTTTGTGTTTAGCCCAAGACAAAAGTTCCGGGCTCCCATACGTTGAAATATGAAATTTGGGAAAGTCGATGTGGTTATTTGAACCTATAAGGCACAAGGTTCCAAACCGTCATTTTGAAAAGACGTAAAAACCACAGGTGCAAATTTTAAGAATGTGCGCAATTATTATAACAGGAAAGGAGCAAGTTGAAACGCAGTTGCTCCAATCAAGTTTTGCAAAGGCCATATCTATAGGAGGAAATATGGCTACAGTTTCCAGGATCCCAATATTATCTCAGATCCCCATATTATCTTTTTCTTTCCCAGAGTCCAAAACTTCACGTGGCCTCTGATAATGCATGTCGGCACTTTCGGCGTTTGCAAGTATTATTTTTGTCAAAAGCCGATCTTGCTTTGCAGATTTCACGGAGCTACTTTTTCAAAAGTATCCCGAGAATCTCCCAATTTTCCTATGGTTAATTTGAAATTCACCGGTTCTACCTATTCATTGTATTTGTGTATAAATGTGTTACTAACAAAATTTTCTTTGCAGAAGACATCCAGTTTTCTCCATACCTAGTGATGCGATATCTACTTGTTTTTCTTATCAGTGAGCACTTAATATGCCCGAGAAGCAAGACTATCTCTGATCATCCATTCAGGAAGTGAGACTATCCCTGATCACGTTTCCGCCACATCAGGGAACTGTGAAGGCGACCTTATGCTCTAATCTCCGGAAGTTCTTCTAGACTAGGAGAAATGAGAGCTGGTTGTTTGCTCCCACCAGCTTCCTTCCTTGATTGCTGAGCTTGTTGTCTGCTCCCACCAGCTTCCTTCCCTGATTGCTTACCTTCTCTTGCAATCAATATCACATTATTTTTGCATTTTTTTCTCTTTTTATAACTCTCTGTTCATAAGAGATTTTATTTCTTTAGAATGAACATCTGAAGAATGAATCCATGCAGTGATCCTAACTCTGAGAGTTATTTGTTTTTGACAGAGAAGAGAATTGTGATTTTTGCTCTTGCAGGATATAACAAGATCATCAAGCGATACTTTATATTTACTGGGCCGATACGAGCTTGAATGATACTTGAGAAAAGTTTCTCCCATCTAAGGATGTAAGCAATACTTGTGTTATTTTATGCTTATATACCTATTTGATATTTTATCTTGAAAGGTAACCAAATGGGGAGATAAGTCCGTTCCAAAAGAATGGCTTGTATGTATCCATGAATTACTAACGCAAATTTTACAGATTGCAAGTTGGATACATTGATAATACACTGCACAGATTAAAGTCCCATAAGAACAGAATATGGGTATAGCAGTGATCAATATGATGCACGCCTGTTGCGTAGCAAATGATGTGGATTGAAGTCCCGAAAGGACAATCCTTTGACATGTCAATATTGATATTATGCACGCCTAATGCGTAGCAAATTATATGGGTTAAAGTCCCATAATATGGGTTAAAGTCCCATAAATTAATTAACATGTATGTATTAATCTGTGGCATGCCTGCAGCATGACAGATATATGGGTTCTAAATGTTCCAACTCCCTAAATGGAGATTATCCACGCCCTACTATAAAATAACGCTCCATTGGAGGTTATAATCCACATTCTCACATAATAAAAGCCCCCTGCAGTGGCTTGGGTACCCAAAAGTAAAGAAATGTTTATAATTGATGCATGCGCATGCAAATGAGAATGGTGGGATCATGAATTGATGAATAACAATTTTTGATTTTGGAGTAACTACTCAAATCATCAATGGGCTGTGTTGATTGGAACCACGTTCAATTATTAAATGTCGACAATATCATTGGCCAAAATGGAATGAGGTAATTCCATTATAGATAAGAATGAACGTGAAGGAACAACCCACAATACGAACCCCAAAATTTGTTAATACTGAATGTTATACTTAGGTGTTCGGAATAAAAGAGAATATACCTACTTCGTATGACACAATGTTTCTGGCAGAAACAAGGAATGTTGGGTTTTCTCCATATTTATGGATTCAATTGTGCCCCTTTATTGCACATTTACGGAGACCAACATGTTATCTTTAAGGGTTATTAAATGCACAGAGCATATCACCTGAAGTGATTTCCTAAAGATGTATAAATAGCTGGGTTAAAGCTATATAATGTGTCATAAAGTTTAATCCCTTTTAAACAAAATCCGTTGAGAGGATTGACATTGCATAAAGCAAGTCCCTAAAGGACATGTGCTTGAAGCACAAAATTTGTACTCAATATTAATATGCATAAATTACCTCAGTGAGTACATTGATGTGATTGCAACACATTAAAGATTCTGCAGAATTCAAGAAATATTTGTCTCGACTTAAGGATCGAGCATTATACTAACGAGATTCTTGCTTATACTAAGAAAGTATTGAAGCATTTTTATGAGGATTATCCGTTGGACACTTTAAGGATTTTCCGGAAGTATATTCGACCGGACATCATATTTTCCAGATAGGGCTCAACTCCATCACCATCATTTTGGGATGATGTTAGGTATATTTGATGCTATTTTCGCATAACACCATGTATGGGCATATTCTTTCAAGTGAACTTATAAATAGCCCAAGCGTTATTAGATATGCGGACTCTGAAAATTTCTATGATTTACATAGAGATAGCTCACTGGAAATATATTTACTTACTCAACTATGAGAATTGTTAATGGCTACATCCTCCACTCACTCCAAAAGATAGTCATGAAGACATCAGGGGGAGATATTAATCAGGGGGAGCATCCAGAAGTATGCTATACAGATTGTTGTACTCTTCTTTCTTCCTTCCATCAGTTCTCTACCTTATTAGGTTTTCTCCAAGCAAATCTGATGAAGCAACTGACATATTATTTGTGGTCTCCAAGGGGGAGTGTTGTAAAGTATAAAGTAGTGGAGCCCACTTACTATTTGTTTGTAGACTTTGGTGCATGAGTTTATTCACGGGTGAATAGTGAATAGTGAAGATGAATCACGGGTGCCATTTATCAATGCCTATAAATAGGCAACCTGCAAAGTGAAAGGGAAGAGAAGAAAAGAAGAGAAAGGGAGAAACGGAAAAAGAAGAGGAAAGAAACAAAGAAGAGGAAAGAAAGAAGAGAGATAGAAAAGAAGAGAAAAGAGGAAAGAAAGAAGGGAAAAGAGAAAAGAAGAGAAAGGGAAACGGAAAGAAACAAATAGAGGAAAGAGAAGAGAGGAAAGAGAGAAGAGGAAAGAGAGAAAAGGAAAGAGACAAGAGGAAGAGAAGGAAGAAAGAGGAAAGAGAGAGCAGAGAGAAATTCTCCTAGAGAGAAAATTCAGTGAGCCACACATGTTGTAAACACTAAAGTTGTAGCCATATTATTTTATATAGTGAAAAGTTACTGCTGCTGCTCTCCGAGGACGTAGGCATAGCCGAACCTCGTTAAATGTTGTGTCTCATCTACTTTACGTGCAGCTCAATATTCGTACATATTCCAGGTCATTTTATAACAGAGAGCAGTTTGGGCGTTCGCTCAACATTTTTATTCGCCTTCGACGCTAACTCGACGCGTATTCGATGCTTATTCTACGCGTATTCGACGGAATATAATACGATCGTCGTCACCGCGAAACATAGGACTCGATTTTGAAATCACATCCAACCCAATCCGCTCTCTGATCTTAACAAAAATTAGAAACTCTACAATTTACGCTCAGTGGCCGTCGACTTCGCTCTTGTCTTGATTAGCGCTTCAATTCTCTTCAGTTCTCTGAATTCGTTTTGGGCGTTTTCTGGGTTTGATTCGGTTTTCGGCGGGCTTCCATCTTTGGCTTAAATGGCTGCCGGAAACCCTAGTTTTCCAACGGTCAGAGATTAAAACCCACTATTCAATTTCCGTTCCTTTTGTGTATTCTTATATAATTTACTTTTGGGTTTATTGAATTGAACCTAACGAGTTGTTTGCAGGCATTAATTTTGTGCACCCGTTAATCTACTTGCTGGGTTTTTCATATTCGCTCTGCGTCTTTTTTGTTTGGGTTTTGCATACTGAGTGATCCATTTGCAGGAGTTCTTATTTTTTGCGTATTGTTTTGTTGGATATTTGCAGGATATTTGATCTTTACTCTCTCTCTCTCTCTCTCTCTCTCTCTCTCTCTCTCTCTCTGCTTTTTTGTTATTGTTTTCATTTTTCACATATATATTATCTTGTGGCATCTTAACATAACAATGAGGTCTAGATGCCCTCTTGAAGAACGGCTTCTTCAGAAAAGGAATTCTCGGGAAAATTTGGACAGGTTCATACCAAATAGGTCTGCAATGGATTTTGATTTTGCGCATTACATGCTTACTCAAGGTAGGAAAGGTAAGGAAAACCCATCTAGATATGGAAGAGACTATAGGAAGCAGTTGGCAAAGGCAATGAACATGAATCGCACTAGAATCCTCGCTTTCAAAAACAAGCCTTCTCCCCCTGTAGCCCTGTAGAGCTCTTCCCGAGAAACTTCTCTTCTTTCCCACAGGATAAACCGGCGAACTCTAAGCCACAGAGACACATTCCTCAAACTCCGGAGACAACACTGGATGCTCCTCACCTTATTGATGATTATTACCTGAATTTGTTGGATTGGGGAAGCTCCAATGTTATCGCAATAGCTCTTGCAGACAGTTTATTTGTGGGATGCTACTGATCATTCTAATTCGGAAGCGGTCACATTTGAGGTTGAAATGGGACCTGTTACCAGTGTCAGTTGGGCTGTTGATGGACGCCACATTGCCATTGGACTGGACAATTCCGAAGTACAGCTATGGGATTCAACTGCAAAGCAGTATCTGAGAACCTTGAGAGGTTGTCACAGATCACGGTTAGGCTCACTAGCATGGAACAATCACATTCTTACAACTGGAGGAATGGATGGCCGCATTGTAAACAATGATGTAAGAATTAGATCGCACATTGTTGAGACATACAGAGGACATGAACGCGAGGTTTGTGGGCTTAAGTGGTCAGCCTCAGGGCAGCAATTAGCAAGTGGAGGAAATGATAACCTGCTCCATATATGGGACAACAGATCAGTGGCACCAACACAGTGGCTTCACAGGCTTGAAGACCATACAGCTGCTGTAAAAGCCCTTGCTTAGTGTCCTTTCCAGAGAAATTTGCTCGCTTCTGGTGGAGGTGGGAATGATCGGTGCATAAAGTTCTGGAACACTCACACAGGTGCTTGCCTGAACTCGGTGGACACTGGCTCTCTGGTTTGTGCTTTGCTGTGGAATATTAATGAACGAGAACTGCTTAGCTCACATGGGTTTACTCAGAATCAGCTTACTCTTTGGAAATACCCATCAATGGTTAGAATTGCAGAACACACGGGTCATACATCTAGAGTCCTTCATATGGCTCAGAGCCCAAATGGTTGCACAGTAGCAACGGCAGCTGGTGAAAGACTGTAACTTCTGGAATGTTTTTGGGGACCCTGATGAGGTTAAACCAGCTCCCAAAGAGCCTTTTGCCCATGTGAATTGTATCCGCTGAACAAGAAAATGAGAAATTACATCGGATGGAGATTTTATGGGCCAAAAACTACAATCAGGTATGGGACGCTGAACTGGAACTTTGATCAGTACTATTCTTTCTAGTTGAAGTTGGGATGAAATGAAAAGCTTCAGCGAAGGTCTCAAACAGTTGCAGTGCTTAGGGTTTAGGGTTTAGGCCATATTATTTCTCAATTCCCCTGTATGAAGAGTGATGGGAAATAGGAAAACTTTCTCAGTTCCACTGTATAAAGAGTGATGGGAAATAGGAAATCTTTTTATTATTTAGGTAGTAATGGATTTCAAGAAATCCTTGAAATCGTAGACATCAATAAAGATAAGTTCTCTTTTCCCAGCAAAAAAGAATTCCAATTTTGGAATCACACCCAACCCCATATATTGCTTGTGGTTGTCTCTTTGATCACTCCAATTAGGCCGACACCAGTATGCCACCGAGGCCTTGATTCTCTCTTCAATGTGCCACCGAGACCCAAGGGGGGACTTTGCTTTTGAAGATTCAAGTAATGTGGAGCTGTTGGTGCTGCAGGCAGCAGAATTAGTACTAGCATTTGCCCAGTACTAGCTTGCTGTATTAAACTAGCTCACTAGCAGCAATGACATTGTTAATGTTCTTCCTTAACATTTCCTGCTTTTTTTGTGGGTAGCGTGTTCCCTGAATTTTCAATCTCTCTCCATAAGGTTTCTCATCAACAGTATTTGCTAGTGAGCTTGTGTGAGTTCTTCCAAGCTTGAATACGATTATCATGTTTGTAATTTTGGTCAGTAAATATAGTACACGCATAAACTTTCCACTTAGCATGAGCAAGTACAATGGATGCTCTTTGAGATGGGAATAATCAATTTCAATCCCACACTTCCACAGAAAAAAAATGAGTTAAGAAAGAGAAAAGGGAGGATTTGAGCTTTGTGTCAAAAAAAATGCGTTAAGTCCTTCATAAACGAATTTAATATTTGTTTTTTTAAAGTCAAACGAGGTCTTTTTAAAAAAGCGAAAAGGATTTATATACAAAAAAAAATAAAAATAAAAAATAAAACGGTAATCAGGTTGAAAACTTGCAGACCGCCAAATCAGAACCCTATAATACCTCTCTTTAGGAAATTAGAAACCCCACAACTCTATTCTCAGTTTCCATTTCTTCTTGAATTTTTGGCCTTTGGGTTCGTTCCAAATTCCACTTCTTGTTTGTTGGTGTTCAATTTCTTTTTTGCATTCTGGGTTTGATCGGTTTTGGGCAGCCGTGAATCTATGGCTTCCAACATTGAAGGTACATCACAAATGATCAAGCCTGGGTTTCAAAGCTGCAGGCCAAGGATGCGATTTATGAAGCCCCCTAAGGCTTTCCACTTCCGAATCCTAGAACCAGAACTAGAACCAGAAGAATGTGATCTCATGGATAAAGATGAATTATATGCCTATGGTTATAAACCTATTGCCTTGTCTTGTTCTGAAATTAAGCCTTGCAGTCCTTGTGAGGCCTCTTCTTCCACGGAAGGCAGCTGTGCTCTTCATTCAGTTTGTGGTTCCTGTTCTACCCCATCTCTGGATGATGATGATGATGAGGGAGAAAGCCATGAACTTGATGAGATCAACAGCCCACAGAGTGATGACTCTGGCTCATCAATTTATTCACCCTCCCATTTTGACAGCAATTTGTGCCTGAGAATGGCAAGAGAGCCGGCGATGAATTCATGTGGCCATTTGTTTTGGGCAAACACCATCATCATCAAGACTCTGCCTGTGCAATACTGAAACCTATTCTGAATTTTTTTCATATGCATTGAAGGAAAAGAAAAGTACCAAGAAAATTATCTTTTATTTAAGTGGCTCACTTAAATCATAAAAAGTCATTATTATTTCAACCGGAAATCATAAAAGATTTTATTAAGACAAGGAATGATCATACAATGACATGATCATATAACCCTCAACTCTATCCCTTGCTTTATTTCCTGCGCTCATGTTCACCTCCATCTTGGTTGATACTGGTCCAAGAGAAACAAGACAAGTTAGCAAGCTTTTTATATGTAGCAAAATACATAAGTTAATTAGGAGAAAGAGAAAAAAAAAAAAAAAAAAAAAAAACATAAATTTCATGCCAAAATGCAAAAAAATTTCCACATTTAGCATTAGCAAGAGCAATTCTTTAAAATGTGACGCTCACTTCTGGCAGTTGATGCTCTTTGAGATAGGGATGTTCAACGCAATTCCACACTTGCCAGGCAGAGTAGTAGCTGCATCTTCCTCAACATCAGGGAAGCGATTGGCGGCCGCCTTGCAACATTCACAAGCCTACCGCCTATCTGCGGTGGTTTGCGCGATTGCCTTGATGTTTTCCACCCCTTTGCAGCAAGCCTCCGGGGGTACTCCCCCGGAGGTCAGATAGGTAACACAAGGGGCTAAATTCGAGTTGACTTGGCCACAATTGACTGCCTCTCCTTGCTGCACCATTAGGTGAGCCAGGACTAGCACAACCAACATTGCTATCACAATTCCCTTCATGATTTTTTTTTCTTGGTCTTTTGAAATCTAAGTGAAAATCTTGATAGTGATATTGTGTTTTCGTGCTTGTGCTTGTGATTGTGCTTTGGGGATGGATGGTTCACACTTAACATTGTTTGTATATATAACAGTTTAGTAACCATGGCCTAAACAAAAACAGTTGTGGAATTTTGGCCTCTTTATACGCCCTCTAATGTCACTTGGATAACAAAGACCAAAGAAGATAAGCTTGGGGCTGATTTCAGTTAGGCCTTTGCAGGCTTTACAATTTGGTGGCCTCACTTGATCTCCTCAATCCAGGATTTTCAATAAAATTTTGTTTGGATCCAAAACCACCCTCAACTTATACTTAAAACTGGTTATAGGCAGTCCAAAAAAGATGACAAATGAGAAGAACAGAAAGGAAAAGAGGCATGTACGCACTGATCAATATTATCTAAGATTAGTAATTTTGCTTTTGTTTTTGGAAATGGAACAACAAAGTATGGACAGAATTCCAATTCTTTGATGCGCTTTGTACAATCAGTTCATAGCCACCTTAACCAATTAGCACCAAAGTCCTTTTGCAAATGCATATGCAAGCAACATGATATGTGCTATTTTGACAGTCGGCTCGAATGGCATTATCCGCCCTAATTCGTAATGGAAGAGTCAAGTTAAACTGGAATCTTTGCTTTTTCCCTCCACTTTTCTCAATAGAGTAATGTAACTCATAATATTGGAAGTTGAATAAATATAAAATTACGAATATTTTTGCATTGGAATTTCCTTTTAATTCTACCAGCTAAAATTATAGACACAATTGCAATTGATCATTGAACTTGAAGCCATACAAAGAAATAAAATCTAGCAAGAATATGTTTGTACTGTGTTCTACTATTTTGTTAATCCAACTCTTATGCCAATGATGACGAAAATTTATTAAATTCGTTCGGGAGTTTTTCTGTTATTTTTTGGAGTACACCTCATATCTGCTTTGTTATATAATTAATTTTAGTAATTTAAAGTAATTATGGGGAGAAATTATTCCCATGTACTTTTTCATAAAAGTGATTATCGATCAATTCAGAATTATTTTCAAACAAGTCATCATTTGAAGTAGAACAAGTAAGCCAAAGTCAACTTAGATAGTTAACAAATAATTTATCTGGAAGAAATCATTTTGCATATCAACTTTGAAAACCGATGATATCTACTTTTTAATGTTTGCTTTGTAGGATCTTATGTTGCTTGCTAAGTATTATATGATAAATTTCGTCTTGACAGAAAAACGTGAAACCGAATAGGGCAAGTTGAGCTATCATTTTCTTCAATCTTATGAAACAAAACTCATAACAAATTGCCAATAAAAAAAGGGTCCATAATGATCATGTACAAAACCAAGGGTGGAATTATAAAAATAAAAAAATAAAAAAGCCCAACGCTTTACACTTGGGATTGGGAATCTCCATGTCTAAAAAAATGCAATAAAAATTATTAATTGGTTATAATTCATGTGGCATGGGGAATGCTGTAGTGTTGAGATCATTTAGCCATTGATCAACAACGGCTAGCTGGCTCGTCTCAACCATCTCTACTAGGCTTTCGCTACCCGACTCGGCTCCAGCCACCGAGCCAACTCCGGTGTTTCTCCTTTTTGGCCTTGGCGACCCACTGTCTGACGAGGAAGACGAAGAGGAAGATTCCGGTGCCCGCCGCTTTGGGGTTATTCTAACCGGCTCGCATCCCTCCGAGCCAATAAGGTGAGGGAAGTTGAGTTTGGCTTTGGAGCCGCGCATCTTAAAAGCGGCTTTGTCGTAAGCCAATGCCGCATCCTCCGCCGTCTCATAGGTCCCAAGCCACACTCTCGCCCCGTTCTTCTTAGGATCCCTAATCTCCGCTGCATACTTCCCCCACGGCCTCCTCCTCACTCCTCGAAAGTGCCTGCCCGATGACGGCGCGTGAGTCTCACGCGCCACCTCTATCCTTTCCAAAACCACCTCCTGAGGCTCCGGTTTCACGGGTGTGGTGTCAACAACATCAATGTGGCTGTGATCTGATGATGGACTCCATCTGCTGTCTGTGGAACCACTGTAAACGACCACGTCGTTATTGTCGTCCACTTTCAGCGGCATGTCGCTCCAACTCTCCTCCGAGAAAAGGGCACTGAAGCTGAAACTCCGGCAGAACATAGGAGGAGGGCTGCCTGAAGCTGTCGGCGAAGATTCTTCCAAAACAGTATCGAAATTATCGTCGAGAAGGTGTTGCCGAATGGACTCCAAGAGAGCAAAATCAGACTCCAAACTAATCTCTCCAAACATTTTTGGATGAAACTGTTCTTGGTTTTTGAATCTTAAGCTCTTGTAAAACTAGATTCGAATGGCTTAGGATTGTTGATGTAGCTGTTGTGGTTCAGGCCCTGTGTGTTGTGTGTATTTATATGAGGGCTATGCATATATTTGTTATTTTATTCACAGTAGTGCTGTCATTGCCATGAAACTTCATTGATCCGTGGATTAATTTAATCACATGCATTACATGCTTAAAAAAATTATTTGTGAATTAAATAAAATATTAAAACCCAGGGATAGATTAATCTATTGGCCAGTGTTTCAGTTTACCTATTTGTTTATAGACTCTGAAAACAGTGATCACAAGAGGCCAAAAAAATGGCTGATAGTGGCAAGTTGCAATAGGGCACAGGTCACCCTGAATTATTCTCTCTCAATGTTGGTGGGTGGTAGCTAGCATGAGTGCATGATCGATGTAGTAGTCCAATAACATCTCTTATATATATTGCTTGGCTTGAGATAAGAACAATTAATCTCCATCATCAGATCTGTGTTTTTTTCCTAGCTAAAGAACAAAACTTATCGCTTAGTTAATTAAAATAATTGGAGATATATATCAAAACAAAACTAGCTAATTATTTCGTTAGGTAATAGGTACTAGTTATTAGTTTGGAGGAGGGGGAGTATTATATATATATTGGGTTCTCTCAAGATTGTTTATCAAACTCGGATGCATTTGCGGAAAAAGAAAAGAGTTTGGCTCACTTTTCTACTGTTGTGACATCCCATGAAAGCACCACGATCATTTTAATGGTATAGTAAATTAAAAGCACCACGATTATAGCATGGTATAGATTTAAAAATATATATATCTGTAAATACATCGCACATGTACCAGAATAATGTCTATTTATATTGGAACCTAACTGATAAAGGAAAATAACTTAGCAAAAATCTCTAGAAAAATGTACACGATGCGTTATGAATCTAAAGGAAATCTCTAACACACGTTTAATGCGGTCTCCAACCTTAATTTAATGCCAGTTGCAATTCAATATCCCTGAGTCCACCTATACATAAGCTGAGATCGAATCTTTTTCATTGATTTTACAAAAACTTGTAAGTAGTTGCAGGGGACTTGAAAGACAGGCCAACCGCACATTATGCTTATTCCGTTTACAATTATAGTCCAATCAAAACTAAAATTAATAAGAATCAAAATATCAAGATTGAGAATAATGGGATTCCAGCGAACTGTCCTATTGTATTTGTATCTTGCCTGACCTTTTAATCCTAAAAAAATTTGATATTAATTTATTGAGTTGATGCCCTATATAATGCAACAAAACTGTGTTGTTCCAAAGCAATATGCATATATACCTTTGGCCATACCAAATTTTGGTTAGTAAAACCTTTTCTTTTTTTTTGGTTGGAGAGAGAACTTAGAGTATCTTTCAACGATAAGAAGAGAAGTATTTATTGTGGGAATGAATTCATTAGTCTTCTAAAAAGACTTTTGCGCCCTGAAACTATGAAAGAAGATGATCATCAGTCTTTGAGCACAACGGTGTAGTGTAAGCCAAAGAGCCTCTAATGCCTCAGCCAATTTGACTGTAGAAAAATAGGGTTACTTAGTTAAAGTAACAGTTACCTTCTCAAAGAGGTGGATGTTTGTTTATATTTAGCTCTTTGGCAACTCATTTATCACTGTAGGAGGCTACGTGTTTGGCACTAATTGGGGGTGTGATGAACTATTGATATGCACTCCAAGTCATTTAGATGTTTAACTTTGGACGTGTGAGATATTTACCCAAAGTGGGTTTGCAGTTGCAATTATTAGGAAAATCTTCAAAATTTGTTTAATGTTTTAGAGAGGTGTGCTTCCTCATTTAGACCTTATCTAGCCGAAACTAAACTCATATAGGTGTTTGGGCTCATGCTGGGCTGGGTCGCTCGTGGGCCTTTGTCTAATGTAAAGCCTTGCAAGGTCTAGGAGAGGCCCTGAAAACAAGCAGACAAAGCAACCGCCTAGGGGCTCTCAAATTGAGAGAGACCCTAATTTGTATAAATCCATATATATACATATCTATGTTGTTAATTACTTTTTTAAAAAAATTTATATCAGTATTATGTTTATGTTAGGCCCAAGTATTGTAAAAAAAACCTTGCCCAATGATACAATTCAAAATCAAAAATAGGAAACTCAATAAAGGCTCAATTATTTTTTAAACTTATAGCTTAAGTCAATTAACCCAGTTGAATAAACTATGCAATAAAATATAAGATATTGATATATTCAACACCAACGTCGAAATTGCAAGGATCTAAGGCAATTGTCAACTTGATTATATGTTGTTAGGTTCTGTTTAGCTAAGGTTTTTAGCTTTTCTTGACAAACTTGTAATCATATATGAAATCAAACAAGCTTAAGTAATTTAGGCTAGTTTAAGTCTGCACTCAAGATAATTACAGTAATAGAGATCAACCTAGTCATGGCTCAACTCAATCAAGATCATTCAAAGTAAATCATGCATTGCATTACATTAGACATCATTACGGTTTCACTAATCAATTTGTATGTGTATGACTAGTCATATTTTGAGTAACATGTGAACTGCCAACTCATTTGACTTCTCACCTATTACTAGCTGGAGTCCTACGAATTTTTGTGTTATTCCTGCTCCAACTATTAGCTGCCAAGTCTTCTTTTTTAAACCTACCCATTATGGGTAAAAGAGCAACAAAAGGTTTTGGTAGCCGTCACTTTTACCGAGAGAGGTTTTTGAGAGCGTGATTTTTTTGGCTCTCCATTTTTCTCTCTGATTAGTGAGGTCTACATTTTTTAGAGATAGAGTGGTCTTTTTCTTCTTCTCTACATTTGCAGCTAGGTGGGGTTTGGGTTTTCAAATGTGATTTTCAAATAGCTTTCGAAATATGCTTTTATTTTCAAAATCTACTTCACCCAACGAGAATTTTTTAGAGTAAAACTTTTACTCTACATTCTCTAAGGTTTTTCCTTGTGAGATTTTGAAAATGGTTTTTAAAATCTGCATTTGGGTTCGTGTTGACTAGTCATCTTCTTAAGTTTAGATCACATTCTTAGTTGATTTCTTCAAGAATATAATTTCTTAAAGGAATTGTTCATTTCATCTTAGAATCTATATTCCATTATGTCTGTTCGATCTAGAGTTGAGTTGTCGGTGCCATGGAGTGAATGAGCTGATGGACTAGCTGCCAGTTACATGAAGGACTGGTTTCTAGCTCAACTAGCTTGTGAAATTGATACTTAGGTAACGAGGGGTAAACTTAAAAGATATTCAACCAAGAACGCAACAAACTTCACACACTCTAGACCTTGACCAAATACTCTTATGACTAGTCAACTGTCAGATATGAATTATACCAAATAATAACATATACAGAGCATACCAAGATGTACCTGCAAGCCTAGAGAATTACTAGTAACAACCTAGGCACTCAGAAGGACCCGTCAATCTAAGCATCCCCTGTGCTAGCAACAACTATAGTGAAAGTGTGTGAAGACAACATAATCAAACAAACACCAAACAGCAGATAATGATAACTAGTTAACTACAAGGATACAAACCCAGAATTCATACGATGACTAGTAAACTGCTAAGAACACAAACCCAGAATTCATATGATGACTAGTCAACCATAATTCATACGATGACTAGTCAACCACCAAGAACACAAACCCAGAATTCATATGATGACTAGTCAACCACCAAAAACACAAACCCAGAAAAATTACAGAGATGCAAACAGAAATTGTTCACCCAGAAACCCATCATTAGAAAAAATTAGGGGTCATTAATCAACCAGGCAATCCACTAAGTAAAAAAATATTCTTACAAAGAAACACAAGCAAGCTCAAGAAAAACCTAGATCTATTTAGTAAGATGAGCTATACCTCATTTGTGCAATCTTCTTCTCCAACTTAGCAAAGCTTGAAGCTCAGTTCTTCATGGCAATGGTAGCTCCTTCTTCAGCTCATTCATCCCATGGCACCAGCTTGCAAGCTCTAACTCAAACAGAAACCAAAATTTGGATTCAAATGAGAATGACCAATTTCTTCAAGAAACCATACTCTTGAAGAAATCAATCTTGAATCTGACCTAGATATAAATGAGAGAGTGTTTTAAGTAGTTAGATGCATATTAGTATTTCAAATGCAATTTTTTCAAAAAGAAATTAATTTGGAAAAACTCATAGATGAAAATAAGATGGTTCTCTCTTGAGGAAGAAGAAGTGAAAGATGGCAAGCCAAACTTTCCAAAACTTCCACCCAAAAAAGAGACGACTGCCCAAAGAGGAATTCCTTAGCCTTTACAGACAAAAATTTCCTTAGGTTAGAATCACACATGGTAGCAGAGAGAGAAAAGAGAATAGGACAAAAAAGTTGGTTATCCAGTTGGAAATCCTACAGAGCAAGGATAACTAGTCATACAAGAAACAGATGACTAGTCATCATTTTATGAAAACAGTTTAATGCAATGTTATGCAATGCACAATTTACCTTTGCCAATTTGCTTGAACCTTCATAGGATAGTTGTTAGTTAAGAACACCTAGAGAAGCTATTCTCAATCTAAACTTGAGCTTGATAAATAACAATAGAAATCCTATTACAAAATTGTCAAGGGAAGCCAAAAGAAAAACTCAAAATGTATACATTAACAACTTGGGGAAGAAAATTGCACATAGAAGTATAGCTTTTCCTAAATAGACTAGGATCATTGAGCTTGTACCATTTTCTGGTGTACTATTCATGATTGTTGACTAGTCATAATATGCTAAGTATTTCTATTTTGATTCAATGGATGTTAACACACTCTACACTTTAGATGTTGCTAGCACAGGAGATGCCTAAATTGACGAGTTCTTCTGAGTGCATAGGTTGTCACTAGAACTCTTCTAGGTTTGCAAGTGTTGATTATTGATCTGGATTAATTTTGTATCTTGTCTTCTTATTGATAGATTTATGACTAGTTGTTGACTAGTCATATTGTGTCAAGGATTGTTTGGTTATTGTTGTGGTAAGTTGTCTTTAAGTTGTCTAAGTAAGTTTTAAATTTACGCCTTCCACCTAAGTACCTACTTCGTATGTAATGTTAATTGATACTTTTGAATCGAAAAATGTAAGACAAGGGATATTTAAGTGATGATTTTGATGCATTTTATAAAGTTGTTATGTCAATTACATATTGTTTGTTTCTTTTATGTTTGAATTTGAGTTCAAATTATATTTGTTCAACTTATCGAAAAAAAATTCACATAAATATACATAAAGAAGAAAAAGCCACATATAAGGCTTTCCGTTTGATCATTACCTTAGAAAAGGAAGTAACCTCTTGCGAGCTCTTTAGAAATAAATCCTACTGCATGATATTCATCTTCTCCCGGCCTTATCCAAGGGCAATTTGGTTCGTGCGATGGCTCTTTAGTCCACGTCATCTACGATGAGTAAAACTGATGCCAATATATGCCTGCCAGTTTGTACATAATGCTAGGTAAAAATGTAATATAAATGATTGAGAATATACCTTAATTAGCCTCAGTGATGTTAGCCCAAAAAAAAAAACATATATTGTCAACGATAAAATGAGAAATCTTTTTTATTAAACAAAGCTGACGTCGTACGTGTTAACAACTGCGTGCTGCTGATCTGGAGAATATAAATTAGGCATATTAGGCGACAGTGGTCAGTCGTCACCCCAACAAAATCATGTCATCAAAAGAGAATATATCAACAGTGACAAAACAAAATGAATATTAACTAAATAAATCAGAGTGAATCACCTTATATTTTTATTAACAAAAAATAATAAGTCTTATGGAAATTTCCAAATAATTTCAATAATAATACAAATATGATAAAAATCGCACTAAAAATTAAAGTGCATCACTCTTGCAATTCAGCTCGTTAGAAAACTGTTAAGATAATATACATAACGCAAACACACAAAAACACCTCAAATTATTATATTCTCATTGACATTAGTTAATGTAAGGGGAGGTGCCTCTCCAAGAAAAGACATGTATTCTTCAATTAAAGTCGTTACTTTGCTTTCAAAAGCGTTTTTAGTGATGATCCACTCTGGCTAGAGAGAATAATGAGATTGAGTGTCAAGTTTTTAATATGCAGGGCTTATCTGTTTCAATTCGAATTACCAATTAACAAACTGTACAATGTACATGCATGAGTGTGCACGGTTGGGATAAAAGTTAAACCAACATTTTTTTTATTTTGAGGGGCTATAGTATATTAAATTTACACACATTACACATATATTAGGATTCGAACCGAGAAAAGCAAAGGAGTGTGAAAAGACTATGGGTAAGTAGAAAGTCTTAAGTTCTTAAGTTCAAATAATATTGATAAATTAAAGTCTTAAGTTCCAACCTCCTTATGTTAGAAAAAGTCTTAAGTTCGAATCTCATTACACTATTGATAAATGTAAAAAAAAGTTCAAATACTTAAGCTTATTCCCCTTTGTCTCAATGGACAGTTTTAATTCGATTATTTTAAGATCATATGCATATCTAGTATTCAGAGTTTTCGTGACATTCAAAGTTATTAATCAAGTTAGGATTTTCTAATACTCAACTCAAATTCGAACACAACACTACACCAGCATTATCAAGCTTTTATTTATTTATTTATAACCATAAAACAAGACATTATTGGGTTTTCATTAATGCGTCCAACATAAAAGGGGAAAAAAAAAAAAAAAAGGAAAGAAAACTTTAGTTAGACCGACGCATCAAAAATTCAGGTGGTCTGAGAACACTCGGCTAATTACTCGACTCAGCTTGAGCCAACCGACCCAACTCCACTACTTCTTCGGTGAGCCACCATCCGACGAAAATGCCAATGAATCACAACTCTCTCGATAGCGGCGCGTGGAAGTCACTCTGGCCCGGTCGCATGCATCATCATCTGAGCCAATGAGGTGCGGAAAATTCAGAAGAGCCTTCGAGCCGCGTATCTTAAAGGCGGCTCGATCATAAGCCAAAGCCGCATCCTCAGCCGTTTCGTAGGTCCCGAGCCACATCCTTGCGCCATTTTTAGCCGGATCCCTAATCTCCGCCGCGTATTTCCCCCAAGGCCTCTGCCGCACTCCCCTGTAATTTTGCCTCCCTCTAGGAGGCGCGTGGGTTTCACGTGCCGCAAGCTTTGGCTGGACATTATTTTTTACCTCAGTTGTGTCGGCGCACGTAGGGGGCGCTGGCTCAGCGACGCCGTTTTGGTTGGGTGGACTCCATGAGGAAGACTCAGAAGACTCACCAGGAACCACTATGCTAAGTTTTCCCAAATCCTCCACTGCTGGTGGGATATTTGGGAAAAGACTTGCCATGAGAGTGCCATGGAAATAATTATCATCAAGAAGATGTTGGTGAATGGTATCCAACAGAGCAAAATCAGATTCCAAGCTACTTTTTTCATCTCCTAACATTTTCCTTTTTTCTGGGGAGGGGACAAAGCTTTGCTTAGGCTTTTCAAATTCTTGTAAATATGTCAACGATCAGTGATTGTGTACGGTTGAGGTTTTCTGTGCCTTTCTGTTTTAGTGTGTGTATATATATATACACATATGTGTCGGTGTTCAAAAGAAGCAATATAAACGTGCATGTATTATCAAAGTTATAATTGTATGAAATTTCCTTCGTCCGAGAGATGGTTTATAATCACGTGCCTTAATTAGGATACTTTTGTATTAATAAATCTCATTGCTTCATTTTTGTTCAAAATAGAGAGATATAATTAGCAATCTCATTGGTTCTTGTTCTCATGTGTTTATGCTTAAATTTGATTTAACAGAGCGGGATGATTTGTTAAATTTGGTTTAACAACGGGATGACCTGCTCGAGATCAAGGAATTTTACCCACTAACATGATTATCAAATGTAACACATGCTGTCGCTACTTAAGCTAATAGCTTCACTGTATATATAGTACTTGGTTTCTATAACCTGATTTTTCATGTTAGTTTCATTTTGATATAGAAAAATGACATTTGAACGGCAGACACAGTTAGCCTATATATCCGGAAACATGCCAGAGAAAATTCAAAATTGTCATGCGTCTCCCTTGTTGTTGATCGATCGTTGGTCATCATCATATGGTGCATAGATGGAAAGATATTATAATAAAACATTGAGAACCTGCTCGAGTTTACACAGCAATATGAAAGCACATGTAGCCTATTTTGTCTTCAAAGATTTAATTGACTTTTACAAACCATAGAATATTTACCAAGATAGTTTTATCATGAGCCAATACACTAACATAGTTACATCACCACATGTGGGTTAGCTACAATTAGGGCTGGCAATGGGTCGTGTCGTGTCGGATTCGTATCGTGTCAAGATTATATACGTGTCAAGAATGTTCAACTCAAACCCGACCCGTTTAATAAACGTGTCATGCACGAGTTGACCCATTAAGTTCTCGTGCAGGTTTCGAGTCATGTCGGATTGACCTGTTAAGTGGTATCAATTAAAAGACATTAAAAAAAATTAGAAAAATGAAGAATAAACAAATAACGAGTTAGTGGGTTGGCGGGTTACACAGGTATTTTAGCGAGTTGGTGGGTTACATAGGTATTTTAACGGGTTGGCGGGTTGACCCGAAACCCATCTGTTTATTAAACGGGTCATAGCGGGTTGACCAGAAAATGACCCAAATTTTAATCGTGCGGGTTGAACCGGCTAAATTCTCATCCGAATTTCGAGTCGTGTAACGGATCGTGCCCGAAATTGCCACCCCTAGCTACAATCACTGGCGGATTCATGATTTTTTTAAGGAAGGGGCAATATTTAAAAAGTAAGACTAAAAAAAAAGATAATCAAATACCCTTAGGTCTATAACTAATTGACTATAGTCTATATTATATATCAATTAATATGAACAAAATTCATTCTAATTTATACAATAATTATCAAATTTCATATTAAATCATCAATTAATCTAATCAAAATGAAAATCAAATTATCAATTAAATAAACAAATCATAATTGATCATATCTTGTGAGTTGTGCGTTGCGCAACCTCTTCCTTCTCGAGTTTATTACTGATCATACTAATACAGAGAAAGCCAAATAAAAAAATTATTAAAAAAAATATATGAACAAAAATACATTCGAAGTTGAAGTCTGAAAGCAGCAAGAGCCTCCTCCCTTTTCAAGGCCACACCCACGCCAGGCTTCTTCAGGGTTTCTCTTTAATGGGAATTTAAATCAAATTAGTCTTCTTCAAGAGTTATAGTTTGAACGCATCACTTAATTTCAACTTTGGCACGGCATCTTTCAAGACTCCTTTGCATACAAGGTAAAGCTGCTTTAGTTGTTTTTAATTTTTTTAGACATCATCCAAAATGACGTCGTTTTGGCTAAGATCTAAAAAAAAATAAAAGGGGATGCGCATGCACGTGCTGCACGCAGCAACCTATCCAAGAAGAGAAAGAAAGGTCGCTTGCTTAAGTTCTCGTGCAGGTTTCGAGTCATGACGGATTGACCTGCTAAGTGGTAGCAATTAAAAGACATTAAAAAAATTAGAAAAATGAAGAATAAACAAATAAACGAGTTAGTGGGTTGGTGGGTTACACGGGTATTTTAGCCAGTTGGCGGGTTACATAGGTATTTTAACGAATTGGCAGGTTGACTCGAAATCCACCAGTTTATTAAACGGGTCATAGCGGGTTGACCAGAAAATTACCCAAATTTTAATCGTGCGGGTTGAACCGGCTAAATTCTCATCCGAGTTTCGAGTCGTGTAATGGATCGTGCCCGAAATTGCCACCCCTAGCTACAATCACTGGCGGATTCATGATTTTTTTAGGGAAGGGGCAATATTTAAAAAGTAAGACAAAAAAAAAAGATAATCAAATAACCTTAGGTCTATAACTAATTGACTATAGTCTATATTGTATATCAATTAATATGAACAAAATTCATTCCAATTTATACAATAATTATCAAATTTCATATTAAATCATCAATTAATCTAATCAAAATGAAAATCAAATTATCAATTAAATAAACAAATCATAATTGATCATATCTTGTGAGTTGTGCGTTGCGCAACCTCTTCCTTCTCGAGTTTATTACTGATCATACTAATACAGAGAAAGCCAAATAAAAAAATTATTAAAAAAAATATATGAACAAAAATACATTCGAAGTTGAAGTCTGAAAGCAGCAAGAGCCTTCTCCCTTTTCAAGGCCACACCCACGCCAGGCTTCTTCAGGGTTTCTCTTTAATGGGAATTTAAATCAAATTAGTCTTCTTCAAGAGTTATAGTTTGAACGCATCACTTAATTTCAACTTTGGCACGGCATCTTTCAAGACTCCTTTGCATACAAGGTAAAGCTGCTTTAGTTGTTTTTAATTTTTTTAGACCTCATCCAAAATGACGTCGTTTTGGCTAAGATCTAAAAAAAATAAAAGGGGATGCGCATGCACGTGCTGCACGCAGCAACCCATCCAAGAAGAGAAAGAAAGGTCGCTTGCTCAGTCATTTGTTCAAACAAGCTGTGGGCACCTCCAAGCCAGAGCAAATGGGCAATATCCAGCAACTCTCAAGTATTTTTCGCACGAGATAAGGTACAGCTGTACTTTTTTCCGCCTTTTTGGGCCCGCCATTAACTACAACTAAATATCAAACTCATCATAAATATATATCGTCCTTTTACCCATAAGATTCAAACTTGAAACTTACTTCAATCAAATAAAGGCAAATAGCTAGTTGCTATATAGTCAATCTCGTTGGAAAATAAAAAGTTTGGAAATGTGGTATCATTATTAATTGATATAATGATCACATAACCTACAGGGTCGAATTGACACATGAAAAGACAGGATTGAATTGGAACATTTGAATTCATACAAATGTAAACGAAAAGAAAATAACTAAACAAATATCAAGTATTTATTTTATCATAATTTTTTATGTTAATTGGGTTCTTTGAAAACCATTTAGGGCTTAGATAATCGGAACTGTATTTTCTTTTTTTGGTCTGAAAAAGGTGAGTGCAGGAGAAAGCATGCATGCCTCCAAAATTATCGCATGTTCAATTGCTTGTTTTAACACGAAAATTTGTAGCTAATTAATATCAAATGCACATTTAAGTAGTCTTAAGAGCCAGCGGATGAGAAGACTGTGGTGGTCAACTAATTTCGGTTGGACTGGTCAACACTGAGGATCTTCATAATATTTTATTAGTTTTTTTTGATCATGTGGTTTTAATAACATTTGTACCTTTCCTTATCCAGAATCTTCACCCAAATTTTTACAGGATTAGAAATCAAAGTTGAGAGCAAGTATGGGCTTAATCAAGTCGATCAGAAGGGATGGAGCGGATGTGCTTCCTATTTTATATCCGATTTTGAATCTCTCTCTCCTCCTTCCGTAATTTAAATTAATTTAAAATAGATTAAAGTTTAACTTAAACTGATTAACCATGCATGCCATAAATCAGCATAGCGTACGGGAAAGGAAAGAGTAGTTTAACTCGAAGCTTTCAAAACGTTTTATTCAACCACTGAATTATATAAGTCAAGTGCTGCCGTACATTGTCGTGTATTGGCTGACATAATTCTTCTAACACGTAGATGAGGGAGAATAAAGAATTAAGTATTTGAAGAAGGAATAATAAAAATACACCATGTGTATCATATGCTATAAATATTAAACCCTAAAATAAATTAAAAAAACATTGTTTCTTTTAACATTGCGCATGCATTTTATAATATAATAACAATTATGAAACCCTAAAATGAATAAAACAAAAGTAAAAAAAATGTCCCAGTTGTGGACTTTGAAAATGGAAAGTTGAAACAAGTGGGCATCTCTGGTTCTCTGCGCATTTGAAATGGCTTTAACCAGAAACCACGTGTTTCATAGAGTAAACTTATTGGCATTCTTTGAATCCGTAATACAAACTCAAATAAAAAGTCCAAGTAATGCATGTCAGAACATGCAAGAATTCTCACCCATTTTTCAAAGGAAGGTTTTATTGCAAAAATGTAAATCATGTTTTTAATCACATTCATGAGTAAGTGGGTCAACTCCTTATAAATCATGGTCAATGAAAAGAATGATTTAATTTCTTATAAATCCTTACAAGGCTTTTTAACTTTCAATCAGGAATATTTCTTCAAATCGTCACACAATCGCCGCCCTACCTTTATTTTTACTTTTCAGTACACAACAAGAAAAAAGAAAAAAGAAATCTAAATCCAAGAGAAAGTAAGAAAATCGATCACCCATTTTAATCTTACAACAAGATTTTATATTTAAAAATAAATACGTGATAATTATTCTCCGACCAAAAAAATACATGATAATAATGATCCATGCCCATGTGTGTAACAAGAACCTATAATAAGACAAGCAATGAGCCGTTGCTGGTGATGTGGAGCCTTAACCTTATTAGGCTGCAACGTCACCTGGATTCCAACATACCACGCTCTCAAAGACTAAATTGCAGATAATTCGATTAATTTAGTTAATTTTAAGCTAATATAGTGCTAATTAAGTATATGATAATTTCTGCACGTGACTAAAAAGGCACAGGATTCCCTTAATTATTGCACGCACTGCCATGAAACTTGAAGCTTCATTGAAGCTGCATCCTAGATCATATTAAGCTTATATAAACCAAATGCCCTCCGAATAAACTCTCTCCATTTAAATCGTTCATAAGAAACTCAAAATTTCGACCCACTCAATTTAATATTACGTGTGTATTAGTTTATAGTGCAGAAACATGTACGGAGAGACAACCCTAGAACTAGAATCTGACTTGGCTTTTCTTGAGTCCATTCGCCACCATCTTCTTGATGATTTGGAGCCTCAGGCAATGAGTTTTACTGGAAATAATGTCCCGGTGATTTTCCCGCTTTTCGTGACGGAGAATGGGTGGGAGTCGTCTCTTAAAACCGAACACGTGGACAACGACGTGCAGGGCATGCTTGGAGCTTTGAATGACGTAAATTACGTCGGATGTGTTGTGTCCGATGACAAGATTGAATTGAAGGAACAAAAAGTGGCGGCGCGTGCTGTTCACCCGCCAAGCGAGGAGAGGCATTATAGAGGTGTGAGAAGGAGGCCGTGGGGGAAGTTCGCTGCGGAGATAAGGGATCCGGCAAAGAACGGCGCGAGAGTATGGCTGGGGACTTACGAGACGCCAGAGGACGCGGGGCTGGCTTATGATCGAGCAGCGTTTAAGCTGCGCGGCTGTAAAGCCAAGCTGAATTTTCCTCACTTGATTGGCTCGAGTAACGTGGAGCCTGTCCGGGTGAACCCTAAGCGGCGCCGCTCGCTTGACCTCTCCTCTTCGTCGTCCTCATCGGATAATGGGTCTCCCAAGCCAAAGCTAAGCAAGGATGGAGTTGATGATAATCACTTGGCAGCTTGAGATGGAGCATAATGGGGTAAATTACTATAAATAACTTAAAATAAATTAATATGAGTTATGAAAATGCTTGTATTAATTAATTTGCTGGGAAATGGTTCTTACTGCGCTAGAGTTGTATTTTATTTATACAAGGAAGAAATTTAGGGCTCATCACTTGATCTTGTTCTTGAGCAGCATAAGGGCAAAATGTTCATCCTCATTTCGACTAATTAACCTAAACGGACCACTTCGGTTGTGTCTTCTCCCTTTTTTTAAAATTTTCATCGAAGTTCTCTATGTTATCTTTCTATGAAACTTTTCCATACTTCTTCAAGGCATGTTAGTCAAAATAGGATTCCACACGGTTGATTTGCAGGTTTTGATATGAAGGTAATTGAGATATATGTTTCAAATATTTAAACATGAGATACAAATTTGGAAGCTATGTAGCAAATTTGGAAGGATCGACTCAGTGAGAGATCGATTCTTAGGATTACAATATGAGAAAAGAGGAATTATAGAAACTGAAAATAATGGATAAATTGAAGAGAGACTGTGAAAACATAGAATAATATGGTTGTGGATTAAGAGCTCGGTGGATTAAATACATAGTATGTTCTTCCATGGAGAAACTAGGAGTTGGTGCTGCTACGTGGGAAAAAAGTAAGCGTGTTGGGGTTTCTACTAGAAAGAGGAATTGTGTTTCGTCATTTAATTTCATCATGAGTTTTTTTTTTCTTTTTTTAAGTTGGACGCTAGTAAATATAAATAATATAAAAAATTTTAAAGCCCCCTTACTTGGAGGCCCATGGCCATGGCCCGGCCACCCCCAAGGCTGGCTCTGATTCTTCTACCAAAAAAGAAGAAGATGAATTCAAAAAAAAAAAAAAAAAGAAAAAGAAAAAAAGACATGTATATACATACATAGTGAGCTTCAATTGAGGGACACCTTTGTAGGGCTCACCATACATTGTATTTCATTATCCAAACTGTCTATTTTGTAGATATTCATTCGAAGATCATCTCTACAAAAAATACATGAATCCAATATCATTTTACCACTAAATTAAATTATTAAAATTTTATTACTTTTTGTGAAGCACCGTGTTCATTGTTTTTGTAGGATACCATTAGATATCTAAATAGTTTCTGATGTATCAAATTTTTTGCAAGGATAATCTATGAATCAATACTTAAAAAATATATGGTTTCGATTGTTGAAATTTTTTTTGTAGGGTATCCTAAAGGGTTTATTTGAGGGATTTCTCAATAGAAGGGGATTATATATATGGAAAAGTAAGAAAAAAAATTACAATTAAGATGATTGGGGAGGTAAATTTTTGGGGATGAGAAGGACTTAACTTGCAATTTTTACTACATCGTCAAGACCTTACTGTGGCATGTACCAAAAGTTCATGAACTTAAACTAAGGAGAAGAAAAACAAATAATAATATTAATACATATGAATCAAAATAAAAGCAACATAAATTCTTCGTGCCAAAGCATTAACATGTTTCATTTGTACTATATAGAAAAAGAAAACTATAACCACACGTGAACTCTTCATATTTTGGTATATATAATGCACAAGTACTGCTAGTGGTAAAATATATATATACGTTCTCTTTCTCTGCAAATCACTATTTTTTTCAATAAAGTCCAAACAAATCGCTATTTGACATGTACGCATAAAAAATTCTCTTTTTGTATTTTTAATAAAGTATTTTTACATTTGTCAAACTATGATTTGAAAAAAAGGGACTATATTAATATAAGTAAAAAAAGTTGTCACGAAGAATGAATTATGAAACAACACATCATGGATATCATGGGACTTAAGCAGCATTGCAATGTCTCCTTGTCCATAGTAAGATGCTTAGCTCAAGCCACAGAGCGCCCTCACTTTGGGACTTGGGAAGAATCGTTGCTCACGTACTTGAGCCACAAATACAATATGATTTACAGCCTTTTAATTATACTTCAGTCCTAATTCAGAGAAATTATAGAATAGTATCATATCACCACGTTAATTGATGATACTTCCACTCAAAAATACATCATGTGTCAATCTTTTTTAAATAAATTTGATTTATTTACAAGTTGTATTTAAAATTCATAGACGTCATTAACCACCTCCCTCCCACCCCAACCCAGCCCAATTTCCCACTCCCACTGCTTGCCACCTCACCACCCCCCCCCCCCCCCCCCCCTTCTCTCCATAAAAATCTGCAAGATCTCTTATACCATGAGAGCAGAAAACAAAACCAATATCATATATTCTAAGTATGTCAGGAGTATCCATCACTTAAACCCAGTTCGAAAAAAATCTAATCTTCAACTTGGGTTTTCATTTTCAAGCATAGCTCAAGAAAAAAAAAGTAAACTGTAAACTGGGTTGGTGTTTTTTGTCTTAATATGTATGAGGAAGTGAGTGATGGAGGAGGAGGAGAAGGAGAATCTTAATCCCTTTGGTAATATTGTGGAGAAAAATCAGCCCAAAAAAAAAGAAGGCGTTATGATGCTCTCTGCACGTCGATCCAATGAAATAGAGAGATGGATGGAGGAAGAAAATGACAGGGAGGTCGCGTCAATCAGGGAGGCAGGGTTGGGGTGGGCGGTGGTTCTTCTGTCTTTTGGATATTCTTATTTTCTCTATTTTATTTTAAAGATAAAAACATATTTAAAGTTCAACTGTAAAAAAAAAAAAAAAAAGCTTTCATTATTTAATAATAATAATAATAATACGTAGCATATTTTGAAAGGAAGTATCACCGGCTGACGTGGTAATACAATATCATTGTATAATTTTCCCTAATTCATATGGAAATATCCAACCTAAAATAAAAGTTGCTTCTTTGGGCCTTATTTCCATACTTGGCTTTTAATTCTAGACTTTGGGTTCATTTGGACGGTTATTAAGGATTTTTTTTATTATTTATTTTTTGATATAAGTGATATTTGGTGAGGGATGTTTTCTCACACAATACGAATGTGTTATGAGGGTTCGAACCTAAAACTACTATTCAACAAGTTAAGATCATTTTGTTGACAAACATCCCCTCATCATAATTCTTCTTTACAGCCTCACTCGATTTTTGCCGTATCAACACATGAGCTTTAAACTCAAAAGCTTTTTGTCTTTAAGCCCATGAAATTCCACAAAATTTTACGAAAATTCTAATAACAGCTTTACTTTCTTCACGTTAAAATTTTACATAAATCTATCCAATCAGCTATCTCATTAATTGAAGATCACAGAAATTTGGAAATTGCATAGATAAGTTTTACTTAAGTCATGGAGACTTTTCCTCTTCACTTTCTGTATCCTCCTGTAAATTTATTCCGTCGTCACTGTCACATCTCTCCCATTCTTGATCTACATCCATGGCAACTCAAAAGGAATAATAAAATAAGGAAATCAATAGTCATCCATCGCTTAATATGACGATTCCGAAACATAAAAAAAATTATTTGTAAATGCATGAGACAAGAGTGATTCAGCGCTGCCTAGGATGTGGAATGTCAGCTCTAAACGTCACTTTGGAGCAATGGACTTTATTTATTTAATTATATCTGTCGTCAATATAAACATCTTATGTTGCTAGATCTCTTGCAATACTCTATTGTATTATTTTGAAAATTTTGCATAGACTTGTTAGTAGTTCAAAGCTGGAAGCTATTGGGTCGCTTTGAAATAGTTGTATGAAAGCATAATTTATTTCGTCTTTTCGGATATAAAAACTCTTTGATTAATAGTATTCACAAAAGTAAGTAGCTTCTAGTTCAAGTGGTTGACAATATTTTATTTTCATTTCCGAAATTATGTGTTCGATTATCCATCCCCTAATATCGCTTGCATAAAAAGAATAACATTCACAACACACTTATGAAAAAATATGTTCGTTAACGGATTGTTTTTCGATAATATTCCGGCGCGTGCTGAATTTAACATGGTCTCAGATTGGAGACCCTGCCTTACACTTATTTGATGTATGATCATGTATTTGTATTCATGTATAGCCGAAGCACATAGTTATATTTTCAAACATTATGGACCAAGTAAAAGAAAAAATAACTAAAATTACTTTCCTTTGAGTGGTAAATTTTGGGGGCGGGGAGGAGACTTGAAATTTTCTCCCACATCAGCGTTCAAACATAGAGTGGTACCAAAAGTGAACTTAAAGCCTGGAGGAGAAGAAAAACTAGTACTATAATTTAATGTTGAAAAATAATAATAATAATAATAATAAACGAGAGCATGAATTCCACAAGGTCTATTCCCAATATAGTAAACGATATATCCTGTTTGTTAATATAGAAAATACTACCAATCACACGTGACTCTAACTTCAACGTTTTTGGTATACAAAACACAACCAATCAATTCTTTATTGCACGATAGTTGCTCTGTACTTTTGTTTGTTCATTATGAACTATTATCGTTTATTCTAAATAATAATAATAAAGAAAATTTAAAAATGAAAAAGAAAATGAAAAAAAGAACACAAGCAATTACTTGGTCAAAAAAAGTCTTCATGAAGAATGAATTAGGAAACAGACATAATGGATTGGATGTCATGATATGCAACTTGCTTTTCATGGAAATATTCTCTGATCACATGGCCGCCCGTACTCTGAGACTCGAGAGAGGAGGCTCACATGTCCACTTGCCCACAAATGCAATTCAATATGAAAAACAACCTTAACCTAGTATTCTAATCCTCATAATTAATGTAAAACGTGAGTATTTACATAAATTATTTCAAAGAAATCATTCGAGTGATAAAGCACTTAGCTTTACACTTACCCCAAGAGTTCAACTGTGCAAAAAATTCCTCACTCTGCATCTGTAGTTTAGACCATCACTTGTATTACAAAATAATAATAATTCTCTTTGTAAGTCACAAAAATTTCCCTAACTACCATAAGATATGACACTCTATTTTTTGGTCAAAAAAATCACATTTCCTTGCGAATCACATTGCTAGCAATTTACGAGATTAAAAAAATACATTACACATTTTAGTATGAAGATTAATTTATATTTGAAAATACGTCAAAAAATTTGTCTGAAACTGATTTAAAAGACAAGTTGTATTTTTAGTTTATATGTGTACGGCAATGAGAAAAGGAGCATATGTTTCAATCTGAATCAATTTTATAGTAAATATAAATAAATAAATAAATAAAGCATTTAATTGGTTAGTAAGTACAATGAAAAGGCAACCAATGTAAATAATTTTCTCGTAAAAAAGTCAAAGTTGTAATTGTAAAAGCTAGCACATCTAACCACTCCAACTATGAAGGACCTTTTGATAAAGTATTATTAAAGTTTATAAAATAAAATAAAAACTATGAAGGACCAGGTAGTTGAATTATATGGAATTTTTCATGGAAGTATATATTAACCGAGTCTAATTAAGGTAACTGGAACATGACGTCATGTGACATGTCTATAATTATGTTTTTTTGGTTACTTCGGAAGAAAAAAATCCTATTGGTTCGATCTTGGGTGGTAGGGGAAAGGGGAATCCACCACCACCAGTGGGAACCCATTGGCTATAATTATGTTATTATTATTACATAACCTCGATTATTTACACCTTGAGAGGACAAATATTTAGACGTAAGCATGCATGCAAGTAGTTGCAAAAAGAAATAAAAAAGAATAAAAAAGTCAAAGATCTTTTGGATGAGAGGAAAAAAACGCAGCTGATGTTGAATAACTTGGAGTTCAACGAAAGGGAGAGAATTTTAAAGAAGAAACAGTGTGTAAAAGGGAAATATTCTAGCATAAAGTCCTTCTCCACATTTATCTCCTTTGCTGGTAAAGAAAATTGTTTTAGTCTAGAACCTAGCAATATAGCGAGATGAATGCAGCACCATTTTCATGTTCGTGTGTGCGCGATACATATATTTCCCTGATATATAAATATGTGGACATGGTTTTTAGCAGTTTGATCTGAGATGATGCCTATATTAGAACTCTCGATTTGAGATATCCTTTAAAAAATTGTCCATAAAAATGAATTCATGTGAAATCATCTCGAGATTTGTTGATCACATGTTCCATTTTAATCTAGCTAATGTGAAATCATGGAAAAACTATCCTTTAATCTTTCTATTTATGTAGTGAAAAACTAGTTTCATGACAAGCGCTAGCTCATGTGTGTGTGAACATTGTCGAGAGAGATTTCAGGATTGTTTAAAAATATATTCCTCGGCACACATGCTTCTAATTATTTTTTTTAAAAAAAAAATTTGTTGAGAAATTTTAGGATTGCATTCATAATTTAGCCAAAAAAAGTCACTAGCCATAAATAGCAATTACAATAACGGAGCGATCCAACATCAAAATTAAGATAATCTGGGGCTCCTCCAACAATCACGCATGATTGAAAAAATTCTGGCATAGACATCCCAACTAAGAGTGCAAACTCAGAATAATCAAAAATAAATAAAGCTTGAAAAAATCAAGCCATAACAACACAAATAAAACTCTCACAAAGGAGAAGTAGAAAACTCTCACAAATGAAAGGTGAAAACTACACAGAAAATCCAAAGAGTCTTTGTGACTTATTCTAAACATGGAGAAACTGCAAAAAGGATGGTCGCAGAGATTCGACACCGAAACACATGTGGAGATCCGACGCCAAGACGCATTCGCCTATGATAAGTGGAGGAAAATGATTACAAAACTAAGACAAACAAGGGAAACCTTATGTCTCTAAAAATTGGGGAAAAGAGGAGAAGGGAGGAAGGGAGAAAGGGAGAGGGGAGGAAAAACAGTGGCTTCCTCCCCCCTCAAAGTGAAAATAGATGTAGAGTGTTTTTTTTGGGAGAGAGAGAGCTAGGGTTTTCGAACATGCTTCTCTCGGTTTTTTATTTATTTATTATTAAAACTTAGCTTTTGTATTTTAGAATTAAAAAGAGTAGCCCTTGGCACATGTTCACACATGTAACAATTTAATTTTTTTTGTTGCTTTCTATTTTTTACTTTTATCATTTTAGAATTAAAAAAAGAGAAAATAAGTCTAGTTCTATCCCATGAAAAGAAGACTTATGTTTCTTATAAAAAAAATATAAAAAAGGGTTAATTTATCATATTATTTTTATTTGATGAATAGTAAGAGCATTTCGTATGTATATATATGTACAGAGAGCTTCCATTGAGGGATCCCTCAAATAAGCTTATTTGAGGGACACCCCTTGTAGGCCCCACTCCGGATTGTATTTCACTAATCCAAACCGTCTATTTTGTAGATACTCATTCAAAGATCATCTCTACAAAAAATCACTTGAATCCGATATCATGTGACCACTCAATTGAGTTATTGAAATTTTAGTACTTTTCTTAAAGCACCGTGTTCATTGATTTTGTAAGACACAATTGGATGTCGAAACGGTTTCCGATTTGTCTAATTTTTTGTAAGGATGATCTATGAATGAATACCTAAAAAATAGATGGTTTCGATTATTGGGAAAAGAATTGTAGGGTACCCTAAAGGGCGTCCCTCAAATAAAATTATTTGAGGGATCCCTCAATAGAAGGGGACTGTATATATGTATATATATATATATATATATTAAATGATTGCTATAGTTAAAGGTTTTAGATGTTACTATGTGAGTGTTCATACGAATTTGCAAAGTATCACTCATGACCTCATCCATTTCGAGCACAAAACTGCAAGTACATAAATTATATTCACCAAATGTGTTACCAGCTGATGAACTTAATTCCTTTTATTTTATTTTATTTTGTCGTATGCAGCACCATTATTTATTTTTGTACATGCACACAAAAAGATTACGAACGGGCTCAAATTTTATTATTAAACAATGCTTTGGACTCTCGAATATTTCAAACCAGTTAACGAAAGCAATATCAAGACAACACAAACGTGTTAAAAAACACCTTCTTTGAACTTCTTTGAAGCATTCAAAACATGTGATCGAAAATAAACCAGTGAGCTTTCATGGAACCAACCACATCAATATAATAACATAATCATCATTTACAAGCAAGACGACAGGGCCTCTCTTCCCGCATCTCCATGTATATATAGAAATCCTGATGAGGCTGATATGTCCCAACTTCAAAAACAATCCAGATTTAGAAATCAAACTCATCTCACCATCATCAAACTCTTGAGGGAAAAAAAGAGGCAGATCTACAACTCAGAAAATGTCAACGGAAAGCATTACGAGTTCCAACTGGGCTCTCTTGGAGTCAATCCGTCAGCATCTGCTAGACGACGATTTTGAAAACCAGGCAACGTTTTTGGTCAGTGCCGCTGAAGATGATGCACCGTTGTATGATTGTGCTCCAAGTACTTCAAGCTCTAGCCATGCTCACTTTGGTGTAGAGGGCTGGGGTGACACAATTGCAATCTTGGACCATGATTTGGATGTCAAGGTGGAGGCGCGTGTAAACCACGCGCCGCCAAGTGGCCGACATTTTCGGGGAGTGAGGAGGCGACCGTGGGGGAAGTACGCGGCGGAGATTAGGGACCCAAAGAAGAACGGGGCGAGAGTGTGGCTCGGGACCTATGAGACTGCTGAGGATGCCGGCTTGGCTTATGACCGAGCTGCTTTTAAAATGCGTGGCTCCAAGGCTAAGCTTAATTTTCCTCACCTTATTGGCTCACATGATTCGGAGCCCGGTCGTGTGGCTCCCAAGCGTGGCTCGCCGGAGCCATCCTTTTCGTCAGCCACATCGTCTGATGATGGCGGATGCCCGACGCTTAAGAGGAGAAAGAGTGGAGTTGACTCGGCGGCTAAAGCCAAGTTGGAAGAAGCAGCTGAACAGTTTCACGTGTTTCAAGTGGAGTCATTAACACTCGGCGGCCAGCTGTTTGTCGACGAGTTGTACACATATGACGAACTTTTGGCCATCTGAGTACTTGGATTATTCATTTTGGTTTTTTTGTAGTTCTTTTTTTCAGGTCAGATTTTTTTTTTTTTTTAGTTGGACATAATAAAAGTAATTTTCGGAAACAAAATTGACAATCTTGCAGTGTATTAGGGTTGGAGAATTAGCAGAGCATCTTTACAAAAGGGAAAGATCGTCAAACTAGCCCAATATATATATCTTTTATCAATGTGCATATGTCCTTCAACTTTGTCCTTTCATTTTTCGTAGCGTTGTTGATTTCTACAGAATTCGAGAACTTGGCTCTTTGATTTGTATTGTATTCCTAAAGGATCATATTTCAATATTTGAAATATGAACACATGTGACATAGAAGATATGAACACATGTTTCAATATTTGAAATAAAAACCTGCAAATCAACCTGTGTGAATCGTATTTTGACAATAATATGCCTTCAAGAAGTATGGAAAAGTTCTAAAAGAGATTCACACTAGGAAAAAAAAAAGAAGAAGACTAGTTTATATTGATAAATACGTATTTAACCAAATAAGCCACTGAGTGAAAAAATTGAAAAACAGATATGATGTTCAGTGATTTACTGGATTGTATATGTAAACACATTGGCCTTAGGGTGCGTTACGTTCATGGAAAACATGACTTGGGGATGGGAAATCTTCCATTTTCCATTCTTTGAAAAATGACATGGGAAATAATTTTCCATCAAATTCTTTCCGTGAACCAAACAAACCTGTGGTAGCGGAAAGTTCTTCATATACCGAGAGTCACTTGCGATTATTTTTGGGATAGAGCTTAATGAATTGAATTAAACTCAATTGCAATTGTAGTTTGTTTCTTTCAAAATTATAACTCTAGTTTTTTTTTTCTATTATTTTTTATGAGAGTAGCTTAATTACTTGTGCTTATGAACTCAAGTAAAATACTTTCTGAATGAAACCCAAAAGAATTGAAAAATTAGCCCAATAGCACAACCGAAGTGGGCCATTTAGGTTAACTAGGCGAACTTTGTTTTCATGACTTCTTAAATATTAGTTCCCCAACAAGAAACGAGGATGAACATTTTGCCCTTATATGCTCCCCCACTCAAGATTAGAGTGAGGCCTAAATTTCTTCCTTGCAAAAATAAGGAAAATAGAAATGCAACTCTAGTAGTAGGAACCATTTCTCAGCTACTTAATTATACATGCATTTTCATAACTAATATTAATTTAGGGTAATGATTTTTCCACTCCAATTTTATCCACTTATACTCATTTTTTAGTTATAAAATGAAGTGTAAGTTGATAAAATTAGAGTGGGGAAATCACCACTCTTAATTTATATCTGAAGCTGCCAAGTGATTATCAACCCCGGCCTCTCTTAGCTTTGGCTTGGGAGATCCATTATCCAATGTGTATGCAGACGAGGACGAAGAAGAGCATTGGTCAGGCGAGCGGCGCCGCTTAGGGGTCACCCGAACGGGCTCCATGTTACTCGAGCCAATCAAGTGAGGAAAATTCAGCTTGGCTTTACAACCTCGAATCTTAAATGCGGCTTGATCATAAGCCAGCCCCGCGTCCTCCGGGGTCTCATAAGTTCCAAGCCACACTCTCGCGCCGTTCTTTGCCGGATCCCTTATCTCCGCCGCGAACTTCCCCCAAGGCCTCCTTCTCACGCCTCTATAATGCCTCTCCTCCCTTGGCGCGTGAACAGCACCCGCCGCCACTTGTTGTTCCTTCAATTGAACCTCGTCGTCGGACACAACACATCCAACGTAATTTACGTCATGCAAAGCTTCAAGCATGTCCTGCATGGTGTTGTCCACATATTCAGCTTCAAGAGATGATTCCCACCAATTCTCCTTCACGAAAAAGGGGAAAGTCACCGAGACATTATTGCCGCTAAAACTCGTTGCCTGAGGCTCCAAATCATCAAGAAGATGGTGGCGAATGGACTCAAGAAGAGCCAAGTTTGATTCTAGTTCTAAGGTTGTCTCTCCGTACATGTTCCTGAACTATAGTATAGACGTACTTATGATCGATTGAGTGGGTCGAAGCTCTGAGTTTCTTATGATCGATCGAACGTTGGCACATGTTCGTCACACACAAAAGCTAGCTTTATATGAGCTCATATGGTATCGGAGGCAGCTTCAATGAAGCTTCAAGTTTCATGGCAGTGCGTGAAATAATTAATGCAATCCATGTGTCCGTTTAGTCACGTGCAGAAATTATCTGATACTTAATTAGCACTATATTAGTTTAAAATGAATCTCTTCAGTTTAGTTAGATTTTGAGAGCATGGTATGTTGGATTCCAGGTACGTTACACACATGGGCATGAATTATTATCATGTATTTAATTCTAAACCCTAGAATCTTGTTGTAGTTGAGATTGGTGATCGATTTTCTTATTTCTCTTTTTGGCTTACATCGTGGATCTAGATTCTTTGTTCTTTGTCTTTTTCTTTGTTATTGCATACTTCAAAGCAAAAAAAAATTGTAGGGTTATGATTGTGAGGATGTGAATCCATGTTGGAAAGTTTAAACCCAATGGTTGTATTAAGAGCTTATAAAGAGTTAGATCTCCTCTCCAATTATCAATTAATTTACCCATGCGTGAAACCCAATGACAACACTTACGTGATGTGTCACCTGAATTTATAAGGAGTTGACCCACTTGCTTGTCAATGAAATTAAAAACACGATTTACAATTTTACTGATCCAAAAACTATCTTATATTTTATAAAGTTTTATTATTAAATCTTAAGATATACAAGGGAACCCTCGGATTTATTAAATTACGGATCGAATTTATTACACTAAGGATTAGATTACAAGTCAAAGAATGCCAATAAGAATGTACCGAACTTAATTTTTCACAGATTTTCTCTAAGGAATAGTAGTTTTTGTTGTTGTTGCCATTTATAGTTATCTTAGAATTTTGCTTTAAATAGATAGAGGGATTCGATTAAGTAGCTCGCAGTAGATTTTTACTTTCCTTAAATATTACTATTTCTAAAATTAAATAAGGTTTTGCTCACGGGGCCTCTGGTCAAAGCCATTTCAAATGTACACTGAGCCAGATGCCACCTTGTTTCAACTTTCCGTTTTCGAAGTCCAGAACTGGGCATTTTCACTTTTGTTTATTCATTTTTATTTCATAATTGTTATTATATTATAAAATGCATGTGCAATGTTTAAACAAAGAATATTTTTTTTTTTTTCCTTCTTATACGTACGATAGTATATATTTTTTTTGGGGTCAACTTATGCTAGTATGTTAATAATACATATACGTACAATGACCAACTGCTATTATCTGTCTTTTAATATTTAAAATATATGGTGTACACATGGTGTATTTCCTTCAAATTTTACTCAATTCTATATTTCCAACGATCTAGGTGTTAGATTATGTCGGCCAATACATGACAAATTAATTTACAGAGGCACTTAATGTAGGGTTAATTTGACATTATTGTGCTGTGAAAATAACCTCTTTAGATTTGTTGCAAGAGAAATCAAATATGAAAAAAAGCCGTTTGGCGTTTGATAAACTCAAGAGAATCCTCTTCTTACCCGTCCTCACATAAACCTTTCTAGAACTATATGAAACGTTGTTATGGTTAGGCCCGACCCTGAGCCAGGGCAGGAAGTGCCACCCCCGAGTCCTGGCTCAAGGGAGGTCCCCAAATTAATTTCTGTTGTCATTGTCAGGTCATATTCAACGGTTATATAAATGAAAGAATAGCGGTATGCTCACTTTTATATATATAAATATAAGATCTATTTTCGGCGTCGCCCCCGGCCAGCCCTGGTTATAGTATCTCGATCCAGAATTTGTCTAACCAATTATCTTCCCAATGAGTGGCATAACATATATAACCTTGTGGGGACAATTGTGGTACACCTAGGTGGGGGTGGTGGTTTCCTCGGAGCCTCTTCAACACGGAGTCGCCTTGGTGGTCTTGCAAAATGGCTACGTTTGACGCACGTATCCTGTTGGCTTGATAAGTACACATGATTCTACAAAACAGATGGAGTATTGTTCACTATCGAGTAATGGAAAATTGTATCAAAGTACTTGGTACTCTTGTCGCTACACCATATAATGTTAATGGTTGGTGTCTATGCAAAGAAAATAAATGGAAATATTCAATTCAAAATGTCTACTTGGGTGAAATAAAACTTTTTTCTTTTATCGAAAGGTTAAATTAAACTTAGAAGCTTGCATGAACGCTTTTACAAGGAAGTTACCTCTGGACTGGGTGCATGCAACTGTCCTAACTCGTACATATAAGAAAACATTCATTCTTGTGCTGCACTTCGCCTATAATAACTATCATATTTTTACTTGAGATTGAATAATTGAAAAAATATTAAATAAGTATTGAATCAACAAGATTTCCATCGTGTATCTCAACGATCCGTATCCGATCTAACAACAAAGAAACAAGCGCACCCAGAAACAAAGCCACTTAAAAGGGCACTCAAAATCATTACTGGGAAGTTGAACCATTCACCCGCCAATTTTTACCAATATAAGAACCACTGAACTCAAGACACATTGAGAAACAAGAACAGTTGTAGTATCTGAATCCATGAACAATGTTAGCCGCACCAATAAATGTGGTTTCATTCTTGTAAACTCAATTGGAATAACAATGGGTTGAAGACAAGCTAAATAACATATGAAATATGAGCCTAAAACAACAAAGAAAAAGGTTTAACATAGGAGAGGTTATGGTCTCCAAAAAGGAAAAATCAACACATCTGGGAAAGCCATGAACAAAAATCAAGCCTACTCAAACTCGCCTAAACACACTCATCCTTTCCACCTCTTAACTCTCATCTATATATCGGATGCCGTCTCCTGCATTTCCAAGTCCAAAAGTAGAGTAAAGGCAAATCATATTGACGATCCAAACCAAATATTCAAATAATGCACGTAATGGGTTTTGCAATAAAGGCTCACAAATATTTTATTGTGTGGAACATGGTTAGACCACCTACCCAAAGGACGTGAGGAAGAGAGAGAGAATCATAATTAAGAAAGTGAGGTATATGCATTACCTCTTTGGTCTACTTCGGTCTTCCTCATAGTCCATCACTCCACCAGGTTCGGAGTAAATCTCCTCGTGCCCCCGGAAGTCAATGTCGGCCTGGTTACAGTGTGGAACTTCTGCCACAACGTAAGTAAGACACATCGACCAATATAACCAATAACTAAACAAAAGACTCTAATAAACACATTGGGAGGTACTGTGTGGGGTGAGAACAAAGTACTCGTTCATCTAGTGATTATTTAGCTTCAGCGTAGATCATCAAAAAAGCCTTGATGTGCACATTTGGTGTAGAGAAACATATCAATAAAATAAAAATCATAAAGTATTCTTTACTATGGCATGTCCAAATCATCAAATGCAACTTGTCCACTTGATTAGGAAAGGATTATTAGGAGAAGCAATACAAAAAATAAAACTGGATTAAACTGACCTTGTGGGAAGAGGACTTCTTTACTTCTTCCACCCTATCTTCAACCTCTTTTTTGTGTTCCTTGGCCAATTCAGTCATAGTATCTGCCCACTTCATCTTCTCTTGAATCGAGATAAGAAGATTGTTCGAGGTATCCAACCTACGTTTTCATTCACAGAAAATTTAGACGATTCTATTAGTTTTTTTTATCTAGAGAAGAAACTTTATAAATCATAAACTCAGCAGCAAAAAATCATAACACATTACTTCATTAGAAATGGGACCATGTTTTTCAGTTTTTTGGTTTTTTTCTGAATCTTCATTGGAAAACTTGTTAGCAAATTGGTAAAAGATGCTCCATGGCATGAGATTTACACCTCACAGTCATGAAACTTTCACGCATTCAGGGAAAAACATTAATGTTTTGAGATCATAATGCACATGCCAAGAGAGGTAGAGAAACTACACCAATGCCATCAAAATCAGAGATGTTACCAGTTTGACAGTGTGTGTATCATACTCCCAAGTTGTCCAGGTCTGGGGTCTCTCCCTGCAGCAAACTGGACCTGCTTTCACAAGATTGAATACCTAAAGGGAATGAGCAGAAACCAAAGAGAAGAAAGAGGAAAGCGAAAACAAGGAGAAAAAAATTCCAATAATTTAAAGCAAAGGCTGTATAAAGCTCAAACCTCAAAGCACTTCCGCAGCTGGTCAAGCTTTCCTCTTACTATGCCCTAAAAGAAAACAAACCTAAAAATCACCACACATGTCCTCCATAATAAAATAGTATATATAACATTACATATATATCTTAAAAAGGTTATCTACACAACCAAGAAAGTAGCAACCTAGTTCATAATTTAAAAGATACTATATTAAAATAGACAAAAGGAGAAGATTATATCCTTTGATTCCATTCCATCATTCATGCGTGATTACTCATTAGTTTGTTACAAATAGCTACTAGCTAGAAAATCAACTTTGTCGCAGAACAATCATTAAAGAAGCTGCTGTTTATTTCACATTTAACCCTTAACCTTTTAAAGTAATATTCAGACCATCAGTTTTTTAAATAATTTGAATTTTTTTAAAAAAAACCTCAGACACCCCCCTTTTTTTGGGAGAAAAAATCACAAAAGAACGCCTCTTGCACCCAAATGCGTACGTAGACAACGCATGTCGCACTATATCCAAAGGTCAAACTTACAAAAATGTCAACGGAATACTCCAAATCTGTATTCGACAAGTGTCAAGGTGTATTGGGGGGCATCAGGGCCATATCCATATCGGATACTCTGCACCTGCAATATTTGGAATATCCATGCTTCATCGACCAAAACTAACATTAACAACTTTCAGATATTGCTGTCCAATATTCAAAAGAATATTCTTACACAAGCGAGAACACATTTTATTTCAATGGTTGTAGGCATAATCAAATAATCATCCGCCCATATGCACACACCGAGACAGATTGGCAGAAAGACAAGGGAGAATAGTGTTTCTCCAACACATTTGATTTTAATTCTTTCACTTGGACTGTATTTGAATGATAATTCGTTAAAAGTTATGATTATTCATTCCACATCCTTCAGTAGAGACGCTTTGTCCATGTTTCAATATAGTATGGAAAAAAAAGAGGTAGCAGGATGAAAGAAGAATTACCGCATACATGCACTCATTAATGAGAAAATCCTCGAGCTCACGTACATTTATAACATCTAACTCCTGCATTAGTTGATCATATGGTAGTACCTGCAAAGGCTTTCAAGAATACTTAAGAAAATTGAATACACAATAGTGACCCAGAAAATCCCCGAGTGTAGCTGAATGAGGAAAAAAAAACACATGCTTGATGCATCAGTATTTGATTCATAACAATAACAGGAATGGGATAAACTTCACTATCTAATGTAGTGCTACCTTACATACTAAAAGTTATAGAAGAATTTCTCCATCATAAGGCCTTTAGCTCATGATCTGATCAATTACTAGAGTCGGGCATCAGATGACTAAGATAGGTAACATTGCTATTTTTCGGGATTTAGACCAAATAAGCTTCCGGCATTCCGCTTCAATTAACTTTTCAAATCTGAGTTTCCGGTATTTTAACAGGCACCATAATCTATTACAATAAGAATTCAATTTTAAGCACTGGCGGTATTGGTAACTGCAGTCAATTTGCTCCAAGTGCAATTAAGACAAATTTATGTCCAAAGGCCTTGTCCAAAAGTGAGGCATTTTTCACTATATCCTTTCATTTTTTATTTAGGATGACATTTGTTAAGCATGGAGAACATAAAGTACCAGAAGTGACACACTCCACATAATCACATTGAACCATATAGCCTCAACCATTACTACACATTCAGAGATGTAAATCACCAACAACTTTTGAAAAATAAGAGGATAACGCATTTGAATCATGCCTTGTTTGTCTCAGCTAGTGTAAGAACAGTGAGCTGCTTCAGCTTTAGGACTTGATCAGGGACCAAATGGGGAAGACGACTGGCATCACCTACAATTGAACCATGTTTCAGTTTCTTAAATTCCATCACAATAAGCCATAGAGAAGCTTACATAATTTTTTCACAAAAACTCTCAGAAATTTAAGGGAAGTAGTTCTCTAAAATAAAAAAAATTAACCATACGGAAAAAAAAAACATAAGAAAAGAGAACCATGGATTTAATAATGTTACGGAGTTGATGACAGAGGCAATGATGCATAAAATTATGGCTGTGTTCCCTTTTAAAATGGTCAACAGTTAACAGATGATTTCTTAAGACATTATATCCTCCGAAATTTTGGAAATTATTGTAGTGGAAATGAAAACGATTAAATGTTATGGAGTGGTATCATTTCCGCCAAACTCCAGGGACATTAAAAGAAACAGTAGTAGTTTTTTTATATAAAAAATTGAAGATAATGAAGATAAAGTTCTTTTTTTTCTTTTGTATTTTTTAACCTTTTTTTTTTTTTTTGTAACCGCATTTGTAGTTATAGATGCTGCATACGTTTTGAATAATTAAACCATTTAACGTTCAAATATATGCAACTTGAAATATCACCATGGACCCCGAAAACTTGCACTAAAAATACAACTACCCACCGAGAAAAAGAAGAAAACAAAGAGAAGGAAAAGGAAAATCCAACAACAATAAACAATTTAATTTTCTTTTCAGCTACATATGTACATCTACATGCATATATATTGAACTTCAGGTGCAGACTATGCCATGCCAACAGACCGTTCCAATGGCGGCTCAATTTTTGGATTATCTTTTTCTGATTTTTGTTTCCATGTTGCAACAGGGTTTAACACTTCAGGGTGTAAGTTAGTTTTTAACATTTAGAGTTTAGGGCGTTTGATATTGTATCAGAAATATAAGCAGAAAAGAAACATTAATTGAGTTGGTGCAAGAAGGCCAAAGCAATCAAACCAACAGCTAGAGATTCACTAATGAGAAAATGGACCAAAAGATGAAGCAAGTTTTGCACGCTCACTTTTGTAGTCACTCCATGTTCCTTGTGAAAACAAGCGAAGCACATCCAGGTTCACAGAAGTTTCTGTTCCTTCAAGCTGCAAATATTACAGAGTCAAAAGAACTATTCCTACAATGACATTCGTAGCATGAAAACCCAATAACAATAATAAAACAATTTAATTTTCTCTTTGGCTACACCAAAATTCTGATTTAGACATTTTTTGTTCATAACAAATGACCTAACTCCTAAAACAACAGAACCCTTCTCTCAACCAAAACAAGAATAACATTTCTGTTTAGCTAAGGACAACATCCCAAATAATTAAAAATTAAAAATTTACCACATCATATTTCACCACATCCATTGGCCATCATTAATTGGGAAAAAAAAAATACCAGTTGTAGCAGTGAGGATATCATCTCCTATTTCCTAACTTAACATTCAAATTCTCCTTTCATTCTTAGTTTCTACCACCACAGAGCAGAAAAGGAAAATTCACAACAAAACAGAGAAGGAAAGAAAAAGAAAAGAAACCTGAAGAACATTAGGAACGGCGAGAATCTCGGAGAAGGCGAAGAGAGAAGGGTGCGAGGTGGCTTCGACGACGAGGGAGCCGAGGGCAGAGCCTTCGAGGGACAAGGCTTGCTTAACGAAGTGATCGATGATCTCTTCTTGCTTTTGCTCAATGTCCATCTTTAGAGCACAGAAGTAGGATCCGCAATAATGGGAAAAAAAAAAAATTTAAATGGAAAGAAGACGGTGAAAAGTTCAACAGTGGAAAGTTAGGTTTTCGGTGGGTCTGAATTTGGGGGAAGAGATTGGGGAGAGAGAGAGAGAGGGGTTTTGGAGTGAGGAAATTGGGAAACAGTGGTGTTTGGGAGGGAGAGAGAGAGAGAGAGAGAGAGAGAGAGAGAGAGAGAGGAACCACCCCCAATAAAAGCTGCTGAGACTGATGCTGTTTGAAGCTATGATTGATTTTTTTTCTTTTACTGAAGATTGCTCGGTTAGGCCATCTCCAACGCTGCAGGGGGCCGAACTCAAAAATTGGGTTTTCAGCCCAAAAACAAAAAACGCCCTTGAGTGAGCCAAAATTTTGAGAAATGCAAAAGTTGGGTCGAAATTTCAGCCCACAAACCAGATGGACTAGAAATTTGTAGAGCCCAGTTTTTGCAGACCACTGGACCTCTCGGCTGGTCAGGCAGTGCCGACGCCAAGGGTGGACCTGCCTGCGTGCTATCCTCTAATCTGACAGCCTAGATTTAATCTACGTAATTGTAACAGTAAAAAATTTCAATCATACGGCCAATATTTGTGTAAGCTTCTTTTCCTTTTCATTCCTACTTGAAAACAACTATTTTCTGTTTTTTCTAAAAATGAATGAATTGTAGACGATTGTGAAATTGTACAAGTTCCGGTATAACAAAATATAATATTCTATCAAATTCACTATTTATGTATTTATTTTCTTTTTTTGTTTTATTTTATTTTTAGAATTAAGAAAATATAACATGGGTAGTTATGTTACATAAAAATATGACCTATTATATGATTTTGTTTTTATTTTTATTTTTTAAATATGAAAAATGTGAATTTACCATATTATCGTCATTTAATTAATAATTTCAATTCTCCATATTTGAATTAACCAAAGACATTTTCTGGTATTTTGAATATTTCACAATTCTTTATCTTTTCCTTTATATATATAGATAAATTTAAAAAGTTTGTGATTTCAGCCAAAAAATTGTGCCCACCAATACAATTGGTCACATCTATTTAGAGAGGTGGTACACAATGTGGTATAAAAAAAATAGTAAGTCCAGAATTTTCTTATTTTTTAATATCAAAACGGCCTATATTTGCACTTCAAAATAATGATCATGTACTTTTTTCTTGTAAATATATGATAATTATTTTTGGAGTACCAGTAACTACTCTCTTATTTCAAGTAACTAATCAAATAAGGGTGTAGACTCCATACCCTAACACTGTGAGGTGTTATAAGCACATATTTTCTTTATGAAATGAAGATACCCTCCTTGAATAAGCCACTTCAATCCCAAGAAAATATCTTAGGATACCCAAGTCTTTGTTTTTTTTTTCATTGGAGTGTTTACTGGCTCACAAGCTAGCATCCATGTCTCTGTTAAAAGATCAAGCACATACTTTCTTTTTGAAACAAAGATCTTCTGCTCGGAATAACCTACTTCAATCCCAAGAAAATATCTTAGGATACCAAAGTCTTTGATTTCAAATTCTTTAGCCAAATGAACTTTCAATCTCTTGATTTCTTCAGGGTCATTCCCTATCATTTCAATGTTGTCAACATAAACAATGATGATAAATTTTTTATCCTTTTCAAAATGTCGAAAAAATAATGTATTATCTGCTTGACTTGGATGATATCCGTTTAAATGAGGCACGGCACGGCACGGCACGAGCACGAATATTAATGGACTGTACTTGGCACAACACTAAAACTTAGGCCGAGCCGGAATAAAAAAATAGGTCTAATGGACTAGGCCAGCCCATGGCCCGAGCCTGCTTCAAGCACGGCCCGAGCGCAAGCCTGCTTCAAGCACAGCCCGAGCCCAAGCCTGCTTTAAGCCCAGCCCACTTAACTTTTTTTTCTTTCTCAAAAGTCAAAATGCAAATTAATTAATGAAACATCTTAACTACAAATTAATTAAACAACATTGGACTTAATATCTAATCAGTACATATGACATATACACTTCTCTTATAATCAAAAGTAAGACATTTTTTTACATATAAAATAATAAGTTGTTTAAAAATGAAAAGTTGAAGTGAACTTTGTGGAGTTTGACACTTTTGCCCTCCGCCAATTCATATTGTTTGGATGTTAAAATAGTTCATCATTTCTTGCTTGTACTTATATTTTTAATGTTTATCATTTGAATTATCTAGTGGGAAAAAAAATAAAGTGAAAAAAAATTCAAATTAAATGGGTTGGTTCTTGGGCCCGAATATGGCACGAGCACGAGCACGGGCATGGGCACGGGCATAGGCAGGGCATGTGCTCGGCCCAGCCTGTTTCAATGTGGACATGGACTTTGGGCCAGGCCGGGATCAATGATTTTACTAAATGAGACGGCACAGCACGACCCGATAAATTAAATGGGTTGGCCCGTCCCGTTTGACACCTCTACCTAGGGGATTGCTTCAAGACATATAATGCTTTCCTTAATTTGCACACCTTCCCTCTAATGTGTTCATCGTAACCTAGAGAAGTGTCCATTCACACCTCTTCATATAAATCACCGTGAAGGAAAATATTCTTGGCATTAAATTGTTGAAGGGTCCACTTCAAGTTAGTTGCTAATGATAAGAGAACATAAATAATGTTCATTTTAGCAACTTGAGCAAACGTTTCGTGACGTCATAAGTCTGTGTGTATCATGTTGCTACCAATCTAACCTTATACATGTAAATTGAGCCATAAACCTTATGTTTTATGGTGAACATACACTTGAAACCAACAACTTTCTTCCCTCTTGGTATCTCCACTAATTCGAAGTATATTATTTTGAAGAGCTCTCAATATTCTTTAACCATTGCCTTTTTTTCACCCTAGGTTGTCAAGTGCTTCAGTAAGGTTTATGGAATAAATACAGATGACAACTTATGGGAAAACCGTTTAAAAGATAGTGAGAGTTGATGAGAAGACATAAAACTGAAAATATGATATTTATATGTTGATGGAAAAGTACGCTGGGATCTTCTGAAGACAATTAGAAAATCTAAATCATCAAATGAATTAGGATAAGTTTGAAGATTATGATAAGCATGAGAAAGCGTAAACTAAATAGATTGTACATCAGGATTACCTGTCTCGAGAGCATATAGCTAGTCATGTTGCTCGATAGGTGTCTTTTTTCATTGATATGCGGAACGAAAAGATGACATACAATGTCCTGTCAGAGAAGATTCAATGAAGTACTTTCGATATTTGGATTTTCTATATTTATATCACTTAAATGTATGTTATGTATTTTGTTCTCCATATCTAATATAACATCCCAAGATTTCTCTTAGCTAGTCATGGTCTCCTCTTGAAAGGAAGTGTAGGCAAGAGAATCAGAGAAATCAGCTAGGTTTTTATTAAAGGAAACATCTATAGAAACAAAATATTTTTTGGTGAATGATGAAAACACTTATAATCTTTTTGTGTGGGGGATTACCTCAAAGAAATCACATTTGAGAGCTTGAAGGTCAAGCTTACCTTTGTTAGTTTTATGAATATGAACATAACACAAAGACTTGAGGTGGAAGTTGATTAAGAGTTGGTAGGGAACAAGATGACGAAACACTTGGAAAGTGTTTTAAATTGTATAAAAAGGGAAGCCATCCTATTTGTGAGGTGAGCATAAATAAGAATGACATCTCCCTAAAAGGATTTGGGAACCTAGATGGAAATAAGCAAAGAACATGTAATGTCAACAAGATGACCATTTTACCGCTTGACTACTCCATTTTGTTGGGGGATATAATTGCAAGATATTTGATGAACAATTGAACGAATTCGCGATAAAAATCATAAAAGAACTCGCTTTGATTAAGGATAAATTGGAAGAGTATATCAATATAACATCAATTTGGGGATTCAAGTTCGACATGATTACTTCGAGGATAAGGTTAATACTATACATTTAAGTTATGCTAATTCTACTACATTTTGATAATGATTTAAAAAAAAAAAAATTACATTTGTTCTAACTCTGCTACTGGTAGGTTTTCTATGTATGGTTTGATGCTCCGATGGATATATTGCTATTACTAAATGCTACATTGATGATTGGGAGAAGTGGTGGAAGAATTATGAGAATGTGGACTGTATAAGTTTATGGGCAAGGATAATGTGTCATACCATACAGTATATGTCCTATTCGAAATACACCTCGCCAAGTGCAGTTTGGTAATTGCATTTACTAAATATCCTTAGCATAGTTGTATGGTTGTAGGTTTTTAGCGATTATTTAAGGAATTGCCATCATTTATTGCCCATTACTATCTTATTGGAAATCATACTCTATATGATCGTGAAACTGGAAGTCTGAAATCATAATTTTTTTTTGGAGAGGTTAATGTTCTAATTTATTAATATTCCTATTCAAATCTATCATCCCAAGTTCCACAACAATCAAGGGAGCATAGGTGACGTGAAAGCATACTTTTTGTCATAGTCATGTTTTCATTTTTGTGAATAATTTCACTTGTATAAGAATTTCATACTTATAAAAATAATCGATTCAACCGTGCCTATTTTATCTTTCAGGTGATGTTTTCATTAACACATGTTGGACCTAGTGAAAATTGGACTTTGATGAAAACTATCAGTGTTATTGAGTACTTAAAGTATAAAGTAGGTTGGTTGTCTATTTAGTAATGCTTTAGCCACAATCTAGTTATGATCACTAATTATGCATAATTTAAATTTGAATGTTTATAACTATTTAATAAAATTATGGATGCATGATTCTAGAACACCTTATTCATGAACGCTCAAAGTTTTTGCCTTTGTGCAATACATACTATAGGTGATCTAATTTTGATGGTTTTTACAAGAAAGTTTTCTACGAGTAAATGTATATGGCATTTTTGAAACGATGCAAAAGATACAAACATTCATGTTGAAATATAGAGTTACTAGTTATTAACTGTTAAGATGGTTGAGCTCTCTTAACCCTCCAAATCAGATCCCTTAAAGCATCTTTGAGCATTGACCATATCTGAGCTCGAAGCATCTTAAAGCATAGAGCATAGCATAGCACAAAGCCTTGCCAAGCATGTATCATTGTTGAGTACCATACATCGCCGAATCATGTTGTAAAATGAGTCGGCCGAGGTGGCAAAAAGGTTAGCACATGCCTTACCCAATCATGGGTGTTTTGGGCCTTAATGGTAAAATAGACCCGACTAGGCCCGACTTATCTTAAATAGACTAAGTCTAAGCCCTACCTAAGTGTGAAGAATTTTTAAGCCTATAAGTAGTTCAATAACCATAGAAATTAAGGCTCATACCCTGTCATACATAGAACGGGCCGGACATAACCTTGTCATAATACAAAGTTTGGCCAACCCATAGCCCAAAAACAAGATTAGACTTGAGACGTTTTTACAAGCCTATCTTTTATGCCCCAATTCGAGAATAAGGAATATTCTCGAATCAGGGTGTGAGTCATGATGGTATTAGAGCCCATGTATTATATTTTTTGGGTAGAACTTATGAAGTTGTGCAAAGGAACTAGAAATAGGCTTGAATTTTGGAGTTGTAACAATATAGGTTTTGAGGGTCTTCACAGATTTTCGAGGAAAAATCCAATGATCGTTAGTACACAAGTATGTTTAAAATTGAAAGGGTAATTCGGTAATCTAACTAGTCAGACACGAGGTAGAGTTTCTTGATTTCTCGATGATTGGGCCATGTCATTTTTAATCTTGGTGCTTATATATAATACTATAAATATGAATATTATTGTTGTTTTGTTCAGTGAATATTATTTGATGTTCGATGAAATATTATTTTATGTTTGGTGAATATTATAATTCATGTGATTAAACTTGAAATATTAGTCCATGAATATTATTTGATGTTGGGTGAATATTATTATTCATGTGATTAAACTTGAAATATAATTGTTATCATTTGTATTATTATTCCGCATAGATAAATGATGTAATGCATTACATATGCATCATAAATACGGTTGTGTTTTGGATTTGTGTTAGGGTCGATGTATATCTAAGGGGTGGGAGAGTGCCTTATATATATTTGAGTAAAAATGTGGAATATATTGAGGTGATGAGAGCAGGGCTTGAATATATTGAGGTGATGGGAGTAGGGTCTCTAATGAAAAATGGAAATTTGAGAAATTCGCAAATAAAAAATGGGGTTAAGGGATGGATATGTGCTAGTTCATATTTTAGGGTATTCAGAGCCACAATGGTAAAACGCATGGTATGAGACATGCAAGCTTATTGCCCTAAGGTATGAATTAGTGGGATTAGAAGGGAGTGAGTCTATGGCATCATCACATATGCAAATTTATTTATCTTTTCTAGTTGTATAATTTATGTATCTTGTGTTGTTTTATGCAAGATACTTTGATTAACTGTGATAGTTAACCTTGAGGGGTTTGATGATACTCTACTGGGCATTAGAATGCTCATACCATAATATATTATGCAGGATTCAATGTGAAGTTTGAGGAAGCAGGTTTCAACCAAGCTACTAGGCCTTTGTTGTTGAATTGTATAATTAATATTTGTAAGTAGTCAACCGTTTGATAAGGATCTTAGTGTGTATTTAACTATGAGCTACTGCGACTCTAATTCTGTGTTTTTATGTAATTTGTATTATTTGTGGCCTTATTTCTCATTATATCATGGTTGTAGGATTTTGTTCTTATGAATATGGTATGACTCACAGTCTAATTTGGGAATATTCCTTATTCTCGAATCGAGTAATGACACTACCGTTGAGCACATAGTATAGCCAAACACTAAGCATCTCCTAGCACAAAGCATGACTAAGCACCATATTTTAAATTGAATTACTAATATTTAAAAAAATAAAATTCAAGTCCTTTTACAACAAGCGAGTACGAAGATAAGTGCTTTTTATACAAGCAGTCTTCAAAGCCCGTGGTTTCCCTTTTTTTTGTCGATCAATGTGGCTTTCCATTTTCGTTTTTGATCAACAATGTGGTTTCCCATTTGATTATTACGTAAAATATAGGGATACATGTTTGGTCACTGGGGGGAATATATAATGAATATAATATGCTCTGTTTGATTTTCAATACTAAGAAAACAGATAACAAAATATTATAAAGAGATGAACTTTTATTATTGTTCTGAGTTGTAGGTTTTTAAGCTCCTGTTTCTTCTAGCTCAACCACTGTATGAGAGAGTTGAACATGGGAGACCTTATAGTGACCTCCAAGGAGGACCAGAAGGTCCCCCATGTTACCCATCCTTGGCAAGCGAAACGTTCTCATCACCAGTGTCTTGTCTTACATCAATAACGTTCCCCACCTCGGCAAGGCACTGGTGATGAGGACGTTTCGCTTGAGGACAACACATAATTTAAACTTCCATGTCTTCATCAACTATCATGCTTATTTTAGGTTTGGGGGTGTGGAGCTTTTTAATATAAAACATTCAAGTGCTAGGAATTTCATTGAAAGGTGTTTTGGACTATTAAAAGTGAGGTAGGCAATTCTTAGGAGTCCATCATTTTACGACATTACAACACAATGCTGTATAATTTCAGCGTGTTGTATGCTCCATAATTTTATAAGAAGAGAGATGCTTGTAGATCCTATGGAAGATAATATGAACACTCAATTGCAAGATGAGAATTTAGAAGCGAATGACTACATTATTGTTGTTGAGTCCTCAGATGAGTGGACTACATGGAGGCAAAACCTTGCACTAGAAATGTTTAACACTTGTAAAGCACCTAGGGAAGTTAAGGAATCTTAATAAGTTAAAGCCACTAGTTATGTTTTCTTTATTTTTAATATGCGTGTAATGTGATAAAATTATAGACATTATTTGTATGTCTCAATGTTTTTGTGATAAAGTATGGAATGCTTCTTTTAATTAAAGCATTATTTCTCTTTTTTAATCTTTGTATTGTGATTTACATTTCATTAGTTTAACATATTAGTAGGGAATGTTTAGATACTTTGATTCTGGTTTGATTGACAACTTTATATAAAGAAGGGAATATGTATAATGTTGGCTGGGTTTCATACTTATGTTTATTGCTAATGCAACATGGAGTGTAGGTCCAATTTGAAGCGAGGAAGGGCCCAACCAAAACATTTTTGGACGGCCAGTGAGGATGCAACATTAATGAGTCATTGAAGGAATTATATCATGGCACGACGTGGCGAGCTGACATTGGTTTCAAGAATGGTTATTTGGGCAAGTTAAAATGTATGTTGGAAGCCAAAATTCCCGGTTGTGGATTAAAGGCGTCTCCTTATATTGAATCATGAGTCAAGACATTGAAGTTAAAATATTTTGCCCTAACTGAGATGTTATCTCTATAAGCGAATTTGGATGGAATGAAGAGAAAATGATGTTGGTGTGTGAAAAAAGTGTATATAATGAATGGGTGAAGGTACACTTTTTAATTACTTCTTATTCCCTCTTCAAAAAACCAATATATGATGCATATATTTTGTATGATACTTTTTGTGCCTTACCTATAAATGATGAGCTTAATTGCATTGTAGTTGTAGCAAGCAACTTAAAAACTTATTTGTTGAAATTTGTTATCATATACAATTGTATTACATGCCATTGGAATGTTTATTTATCTGTTTTTATTGTATGTGTAGTCTAAAAAGAAGCAAGTGGTTTGTATGATAAGTCATTTCCATACTACTATCTCTTGGGAGAGATATATAGAAAAGATCGTGTTGTAGGTGCAAATGCTGGTAATATGGATGATGAAGAAGAAGAAATTATGCATGAAGATGCAACTATGAATCACAATGAAGGTGAGGATGATGATTTTGTTGAAAATGTGAACATGAATATTGATTTGGGGTCACCATTTGAGGGGCTTGATGATTTTGATGCTTCCTTTACACAACCAAATACCCAACAACAAGGGCCTACTATATAGCATGTTTGGTAGGCCTCACTAACCTGGACTGGACAAAATAGCACTTAAAACCCATGTTTGGTAGGAGAGAGGACTAACTTAAATGAGACTATGCAGTCCAACAGTGAAAAAAATGGCTCACTAGCTCCTCTAATATAATGAGCCTAAAATGTGGTTCACAAAATAGTACTATTGCTAAATTGAACAGGCGAGTCCAACACACTGGCCTGGCTTCTCTTCCCTGACGCCATTCATCACTTTCTCTTCCGCAACTTCCCTACCTCAACAAAATTGAAGCTCCAAGAAGTATATTTTCTTGATTGAAAAAACTAAAACTCCAAGATCTGATTGGACCCAACAATAAAAGAAAAAAACGTATTTTTAGAATTTCTTCCAATCCAACTCTGGAAACCCATCTCCTCCGAACCATCGTCGTCCACTGCACTGCCCCCAACCCTAGCAACATCAATGGCTCCCTCTCATTTCTCTGGCCCCAACCCCAGCAACATCTATTGGTTTATTTAAAAAAAAAAAAAAAAACCTGATATGGATTTGGTTGAAGAAAGAGAGGGGAAAGAGAGAAAAATAAGAAGAGAGAAGGAGGAGGGGAGGGGGGCTTGGTTGTCGAATAAAGAGGAGAGAAGAGAGGGGGATGGATGGAGAGAGGAAGAGAGGACGGAAGGGGTGGGTGGGGTTTGGTATATTTGTTTTGGGTTAAAAATATTATCTTTAAGAATATTAAAAATCAACTTCTTTAAAAAAATATAAGAATTTTTATTTATTTATTATTGTTTTAAATCTTTGAATTGGGTTTCTTTGCAACATTTATTTATTTTAAGTCAAAATTCTTAATTAAATTTAAATATTACAAGAATTATTTTTTAGTCCGACACTGCACCAAACATAGGTCTTTACTATTTTTACAATCCAACTTCTTAGTCCGACGTATTACCAAACGTAGGTCAGTACTTAATCCAGCTTAGGCCAATCCGAGCTAATCCAAGACAGTCCCAGGATTTAGTCCAGTCTATGACAGTCCGACGTACCAAACGACCCCCAAGTGGCCAAAGGTTGTGGATGAGATGACTAAGCAATTTTCTTCTATGACACGAGTTGTAGCCGGAGTAGGACCTAAGCTTGATGGTCTAGTTCATGTTCTTTGAACATAAATAAATTTGATGGAATTGCAAGAGCAACGTGCGTGGGCGAAATCTGGCATATAGGTGATGAAGACATTGCTTTTTTTTTTTTTTGGTGTGTGGGGGGAGGGGAGTGGAGATAGTTTTTGGCAAACAGATCTTTTGCTGGCAGCTTACTTTTGGGAACAAATCATGACCATTTTCTTGAGCTCATGAATCTTTTGAAGATAATATGATACTTTTGTTAAGATTATGAAACTTTTAGTTAGATTATGACTATGTAATAGAGATTATGACTCTTGTTGAGCGTATGACCCTTTTTTTAACAGCATGATGTTGTATTGATCGATAGGTTCCCATATGATGTATTTTTATATATTTCTAATGTGATGTAAAAGATTTGCATATTATGCTTGTATTTTGACATATTTCTAATGTAATATAAAAGATTTGCATATTATGCTTGGAGAATTTGCTACTGAGATGTTGATAATTATTTATAAGCCATTCAAATTTATTAGTTCTTATCGGAATTTTTTGTATATAGATTATTAGACCATCTTTTTCCTAGCTATCCATTAGAGGACTTTTGCTTTAGGAACACTTCACATATGTGATATGGGCAAAGATAATAGGCTATACGAGGAAAGAGGAAAGAGGAAAGAGGAAAAAGGAAAAAGGAAAAAGGAAAAAGGAAAAAGGAAAAGGACTTTTTGATATGAGCCATTACTGCTTCAAATTAATGAGAAAAGTGTTAATTGAATTTCAAATTAAAATGAAAAAAACAATAATAATACCAAAGGCTTAACTATATAATCCAAATTTGTCATCTACATTTTAGTAATTAGCACCACTCTTACCTCAATTCCATATGATTTAGTAAACGACTTCAATAAAAAGAAGAATAAACCGGCATGTACAAGGCCTGGGGTGGGTAGTGAAGATTCGGGGCATGCGTTGTGGAGCTGTAAGAAGAATAAATTTTGTTGGTGTTGTACACGTTTTGTGGCACGTATTCAGGCCCATGAGGGGTCTTTTGCTGATCTCTTTCAGTTGTGATTTTTTGCAGGGAAGAATTATAGCTAAGATTGTGGTCTTGGTGGAGCGTACTATGGAGGGGCTAGCACAGTACAAAATTTGTATGGAGAGATCAAAACCTATTGTTTCTCCCGCCTGGTTCGGTGGATTCTACCACCTTATCACTCCCTTGTGCTCAACTGTGATGGCTCGTAGGAAAGGAAGGCCGACACAGGGGGTTGGGGGGCTGCCTATATAGGACTACAATGGTTTTTTCCTGATGGTTTTGTTGCTCTGTCATTTTGTTATTGCATTTGACTCCTGTGAGCATGCTTAAGGAAGGGAACACTTATTGGAGTAATATTGGGAACGTGGTGGAGGATATTCGCCGACTCATAGTGGACTTGGCAGTTTCAAGGGTGCTCTTTCAACCTCGATGTGGCAATGGAGTGGCGCATGCGTTGGCATAGTTTGGATTAACGGAGGGACTATTTTTGTTTGGGAAGATATTGCTCCACCTTGGCTGGAGTCGAGTCTTGCCAGAGATATGGAGTTGGGCTAGGTTTTTTTTTAATGTTTTTAGTTCATGTCGGAGGCGTTGTGGCACTCTTTTCCCTGGATCGGATTTTCCCCCTTGGGGGTTTTTAATGGTGAGGTTTTAACGAGGCCACCTCTTATGCCCTCCCGTTACGTATTGATGTACTAGCTGTTTGTGCCTGTTGTTGAAGGTTAATGAAAGTTCCTATTGATAAAAAAATAATAATAATAAAAAGTAAACAACTTCAATATGAATCCGGAATCTAATTCTTCTCAATTCATATGGTTAAGTAAACAACTTCATAGGAATCCAGAATCTAATTCTCCTCAATCTAACTCCTACGGATTAGTAAACATGCCATTATTGTGTATGAGAGACCCCCTTCTTGTAGTTGAGACTATTGCTTGTATTCAAATATAACTAATCAACATGTGAGTAGCACGTGACTTAGTAGCTAGCACTAGAGGTTGTATTATTATAATGATCTTTGATTTCAGTAACATTTGCAAAGATCATCGTTAAATGAAGACATAAAAAAATAGGGGATGTGAATATTGAACTACATTACGTAGTGAGTCCTCCAATGGATCTATTAAAGCTCCCTCTGGATTTTTGTGTGAGTGCATGTTTGAACTCTTGGAAATTATTTAAGACAATTAAGGTTTTGTTTATAAGGAGCTAATATTCTAATTCTAAATGTTTTCTTTTTTGCAAAAGTTAACTTAGAAAGGGAGAATGAATTTTCTTACACAATACGTACCAAGATGCTCCATCACTTGCCATCGCGATCGTGCCAATAATTTCCAAATGTCAAAGAACTTTATCATGAGAGGCTGCAATGGAACTCAAGGTCAATCGTATTATTAGAGGCACACGCAAACAGTTTAAAGATCTTTATTCACACGCAGAAAATCACTCAGCACAGACTTGGAATACACCCCAGCATGTATATATATTATTAAATACCCATTCACAACTGTACAATCCTATATATACTCCTTTTACACAACGGATAAAACCTAGGGTTTTAGCATGGTTTTCATGTATACCGTTATACCATTGAATACAAATATCTTTTCTCTCTGCATTCTGAAACTTTCCTTTTTGGTGCAATTCTCTTCATAACCAACTCAGTTTTTTGGGTAGACATGAGTTTTTTGTACGGAGGATCATGCGGACGTTGGTCAATTGCTCAAACTTAGCTCGAATGGTTTATATAGGGGATGGAGCTTCCAAGTGGACGTTGGGTTATAAACACTTGCACGTTATGAACAAAACTGAAGGCTATAACTCAATCTCAAAGTTACAAAATCTCATCCGTTTGATAACCATTTCAATTTTAGTTTTTAGTTTTCATTTTTGGTGCTAGATTATAGAGGAAAATGAGAGTAATAATAGGAGTGAGGATGAGATAAGAGGGAAGGATGGAATAGGAATGAGTAATAAAAGTGAAAATAAAAACTTGAAAGTAAAAACAATTTCAAATAGATTTCAATTTTTTGTTTTTGTTTTCACTTTTGTTACTCATCCTTCCAATCCTCCCATCTCATCTTCCATCTCAATCCCATTCACTCTTCTTATTCTCACTTCCATTCTCCCTCTTTTTCCTTTGTACTCTAGCATAAAATATAGAAACTAAAAACTAAAATTGAAATGATTATCAAACGTGTCATAAGCAATAAAATCTATAATAAAGGGTGAGTACAAAACTGACGCAATTGAATTGGTAATTAAACCTTCAGCAAATCAAAGTAACCTACAAAAGGGTCTGCAAGTTTTTTCTGCTGAAGTCAAATAAATCGAAAAAAAAAAACTTCAATTAAATGCTAATTAAATACAACGAAATTAAAGGCCAATTAAATGGTAGCAAACAGAAAATTAAAAGCAACCATTTCAAATGATAACAATTGCATTGCAACAACGTCCAAAACAATGATATTAAAAATAAATTTTGTTTTGACATATCTAATCAAATCAAATCAAGTTAACCAACAACACTTCAAAATTTCAGTTTTCCGACAAATCAAATAATAAATTAACTTTATTTTGAAATACTCACAAAAACCCAACAACCCCCACATATATTTTTTTTAAAAAAATTAGGGAAAGTGAATTTTTTTTTTTTTTTTGGGTCAATAAGCAAAGTGAAAAAGCCTTAGAATATGATAGTCAAGAGCCACACAAATTTGGTGAAAATAATATTTTCTATGAACCAAGATTTTTTATTGTGAGTCCGACACATTAAATTATCGGATTCAAGTTTGTTCAAGTGGATTGGTGCGAATGGGCAATGCGACCACTTGGATATTCACGAGTACTGCCTAAGCTCTCATACGAAGCAGCTGCATTTCCACACTCTTATAGGTGAATCCATCAATAGTGCATTGTAATCAAGTACCCCACCTATAAGTCCAACCTCACTATCTACACCATAGGGAGGAATTCTTAGTCGTATAAATTTGATAGTGCAGGCCCGATCAACAAGTAACTTGTTCTTACCCATATGAACCTACACATCGGCTGTTGACCACTGATACATGCATAAGTCCCCATCCCCATCGATGTATCACTCACTAGCTTTCGACATAATGTCAGAGGATCAATCAAGTTCATCTCTGACATTAAAAAAATCTAGGGATATCACGCCAGTCTCAAGCATATTGTTTTTCCCATTTTAAGTTCTATTATGAGCACGGGCTATTGCAGCTTGACAATCCCGTTCTCTTGCACCCAATGACCCAAGGAAATTATGGTCCAAGAAATAAATGTTTGTGCAAATAATCTCACGGGAGAATATTCGCTTCTAGATCCTTCAACCTTCGATCTTCCTTCTCTCTCTTCCTCGATTCCTGTAAAAAAGACTGGAGTAAATAGACCACACCCGGGGGGTGTTGGCCAAAGGCCCTCCGATGCCTAAGTTAGTTCGAGTGTTTGTAGGAAAACAATAGCTAAGCAAAGGGTACGGAGTTTTATGTAGGGTGTAAACCGGGTGGCCGGAGCCGTGTGTGGTGGCCGGAGCCGTGGGGAGAAAATATGGAGAATGGAGAGGGAGAGAGAGCTTCGGGTATTTTTCTCTGGTATAAGGAGTAGGTTTAGATGTACCTTGAATGATGAATGAGGTCGTCTATTTATAGGAGCCTCGGGGCTAGGGTTTCGTAGGAATGGGCCTGATAATATCTGAATTAAATAGACATTATCTCTTAAGAAGATAATATCTGATTTAAATGATATTATCTTCTCTTTATTGTGATAATATCTTAATTAATGATATTATCTCTTTAAATAAAGATAATATCATATTAATTAAGATATTTATCCCAATTAATTAATTAGCCAGATAAACTGATTTAATTAATTAATTAAAGAGATAATCTTCTTTTCCACGTGGCGTGCCCTGATTGGAGACGAAAATATATGCTCCCACAAATGCCCCCAGCTTCTGCATGGCGCTTGTGTGGCATGTAGGAGATGAAATTATTTTTTTCGGGCTCTCCAACTGTGTCTGGGCTTTATTATGTGAGTTGGACTCCTTCGCAGATTGGATTTCCAATTGGTGTAGGCTTCTGACTGTTGTTGGAGTTGGATTCCCAGTAGGAATGAGTTTGTGATTCCTTCTTGACCCGGGTTGTCCAACCTGTATAAATACAGGGCTTCTCTTCACTCTTTCTCATATCGCAAACTTAACTTCTCTACCTTCTGGCTTGAGAAAGATTTTGGAGAATTTGTACTGCTTGTTGAGGAGAGGAGTTGCCGTGCATCCCAAGTAAGTCGAGCCTATAAAAATATATATGTATGTATATATATATTTTTATTTTTATTTTGCAGCACGGAGATGGTCCAGCATGAGTTGCAATTCGTGAGCGATAGCTGCCAAATAGCTGGGGAATTGATGCTGGGATCAGATGGAGCATGATGTGCATGCTGGTCTTGGTGCTACATGGCCTGGGCTGGAGCATATGCGTGCTGGGCCTGAAGCAAGGGCGTGGAGGAGGATGGTGGTCTGCCCCCTGCCGAGGATGTCGAGAGATGGAAGCAGAATGGTCCGGACCCTGATGATCTATCTGCTGAACAGGATGAGTGCTTTGCTGAACCCCCAACAGAAAGGAAGGCCGATGTCAAGTCTTCGAGAACTCCAGCTACTTCTTTGCGGGCGAGGAATGTGTCTCCGTTGAGGAAGAAGCCAAGGTTCCCTTCTGCTGAGAAAACCCAAGTAGGAGCTATTCCCGCGTCATCTGCCAGAGTCAAACATCTTGTTGGTGCCGATAGCAAGAAGATTGGTGGTATGCGCAACATTAGGGATGTTCCCCTTAAGCCTCTTGCTGATGAGTTTGGAGATCGTGATCTGCTCCGCGACGTAGTTCGTGCACGGTCCAGGTCACCTGTTGAGAAGCCAAGAGATGCTGATTTTCCTCTCCGAAGTTCGGGTCGTCGGCACCAGTCGAAGAGTGGAGGTCGATGTGCGAGGTCTGCTCATCCATCCAACCATCATGATCCAACTGTTGAATCACAAGCAGTCAAGGGTGGAGTCGATTCATCTTCGTCAGTTCCTTTGGAAGTAAGGTTGGCAGAGGCTAAGAAAGCAAGAGAGTCATCTGCTCGGGGAAAAAGTTCTTCTGCGACATCAGCGGCTGATCCAAAGGTGGACAAGCCTAGCCCTACAGGGGATGCAGGCGTGTCTGATCTGCTCAAGACGCACTTTCTATCAAGTCCATCCGATTGTGCTGAGCTGGTTGATCAAGTCCGTCAGGCTGGTGATCTCGGTACTTTTTCAAGTCTTTCCTTGGAAAAACAAAGAGAAGCAACATTTCATCTGCTTCAAAAAGGAGTGGTTTTTGCTGCGGAGACCATCCGGAACTCGTCGTCTGCTGTTGCCCCCTCTTCTGCTCAGCTTAGTGAGTTGGAGAAGAAGAATGCTGAGCTGGCTAGCAAGCTTTCTGCCGAGCAGACTCGTTATGAGAAGAAGACGTCTGATTTGCGGGCGATGATATCTGAGCTGAAGAGTTCCCTTACTGAGAAAGATTCCGAGATGAGCTCTTCTGCTGTTGACTTGGCGAGTCGAAAAGATGCTTATTTCCGCCTTGAGCGCAAGAATGTCGACATCTCTCATAGTTATGACAAGCTTTTGGCTAGATTTCACGCCTATCATAAGTCTGCTGAAGAATCCAAGTCCGATGCTGTCATGGATGCGTACAAGTTGGGCTACTTGGACTGCACAATTGGATATGATCCCTTCTATGCCATTGGAGATGAAGACATCGAAACGCTCTATCCTGACTTGCCCCCTGTGAAAGGTGAGGAGGCTAATGCTGCGAACACCGAAGGGGCTGAAGAGCAGGTGGCTGAAGACGCGGTAGCTGAAGAAGATGGAGCAGAGGATGATGCAGCTGATGAGGTGGCGGCAGACGTCATAAATCATGCATGTGGAGCTGCTGAGAGCGTGGCTGATCAGGTGGACGCTGAAGAGGCTGCAGATCAGGGGTCTCCTGCTGGAGCTTCGGAGTAGACGAAGGCTTCTTTATTTCTTTTCAGCTTTTGTAGTCTGCTTTTTGTTTAGAATAATTGGTCTTGTTTTGACCATCTTCTTTTTGTTTGAACTTGGCCGGTTGGTCGCTTTACTATGGAAATTTCAGTCTTTATTTTTTCAACTTCAATTTGCACATTGTCTTGTAAACTGCTTGAGTAACCGGTTAGTGTCCTGCTGTGTATTTCCCTTGGAATTTCGGCAAAAGCCAGGGTCCCCCTTGAGGGACTCCGGGCGTGTTCTGCATTTTTCCAGAAAACGCTTTAAGACGCTTCTGGTCGTTGCCCTGCGTCTCCCTTAGGACGCTGCTTATGGACAACTGTCTGACTATCCTGCCCCCCTTAGGAAACGGATAGGAACCTGGATACCTCCCTTAGGAAATTCCTGGCGCACCCTGCAACCCCCTTAGGATGCTGCTTTGTGGGCTGCGTCTCCCGAAGGACGCTTTTGGTCGTCGCCCTGCGTCTCCCTTAGGACGCTTTTTATGGACAACTTTTTTGACGATCCTGCCTCCCTTAGGAAACGGATAGGAACCTGGATATTTCCCGCAGAGAGCATGGTGACCCCCTTTTAAGAAATTCCTGGCGCACCCTGCGTCTCCCTTAGGACGCTTTTTTAGCGGGCTACGTCTCCAAACGGACGCGTTTTGTCGTCACCCTGCGTCTCCCTTAGGACGCTCCTTATGGGCAACTGTGTGACTATCCTGCCACCCTTAGGAAACGGATAGGAACCTGGATACCTCCCTTAGGAAATTCCTGGCGCACCCTGCAACCCCCTTAGGATGCTGCTTTGTGGGCTGCGTCTCCCGAAGGACGCTTTTGGTCGTCGCCCTGCGTCTCCCTTAGGACGCTTTTTATGGACAACTTTTTTGACTATCCTGCCTCCCTTAGGAAACGGATAGGAACCTAGATATTTCCCGCAGAGAGCATGGTGACCCCCTTTTAAGAAATTCCTGGCGCACCCTGCGTCTCCCTTAGGACGCTTTTTTAGCGGGCTACGTCTCCAAACGGACGCATTTTGTCGTCACCCTGCGTCTCCCTTAGGATGCTCCTTATGGGCAACTGTGTGACTATCCTGCCTCCCTTAGTAAACGGATAGGAACCTGGATATCTCCCTTAGGAAATTCCTGGCGCACCCTGCGTCTCCCTTAGGACGCTTTTTTAGCGGGCTACGTCTCCAAACGGACGCGTTTTGTCGTCACCCTGCGTCTCCCTTAGGACGCTCCTTATGGGCAACTGTGTGACTATCCTACCTCCCTTAGGAAACGGATAGGAACCTGGATATCTCCCTTAGGAAATTCCTGACGCACCCTGCGTCTCCCTTAGGACGCTTTTTTAGCGGGCTACGTCTCCAAACGGACGCGTTTTGTCGTCACCCTGCGTCTCCCTTAGGACGCTCCTTATGGGCAACTGTCTTTTGTTGTGGCACATTCTGGAATTTGCAGTAGTTGCTTCTCTTTTTCAGAAATGTGCAGTACTCAGTCGTCTGCTGGGGACTGAGCAGGTATGAGGAAGCGTCATGGATAGTATCTTTGGAGATGGTAGGCGTTCCATTGTCGCGGAATCTCCTTCCCTTCCATGGTGTCAAGCGTATAGCTTCCTCTGCCCCCGGACCGGCTGATTATGTAAGGGCCTTCCCAATTGGGTTTCATCTTTTTAGATCCTTGTCTTTGTGCAGTGATGAAGGCCTTTCTTAGGACAAGGTCGCCTGGTTGAAATTGTCTGATCTTGGCTCTTTTGTCGTAGTAAGACTTCAACCGCTGTTGATAGGAGGCGACTCGGACAATGGCCTTCTCGCGCTCGCCTTCAAGTAAGTCAAGGTTGAGTCTCATCTGCTCGGAGTTCTGCTCAATACTGCCCACTTCGATGCCTATAGAAGGGACAGTGATGTGAGGAGGAATGATCGCTTCAGTTCCATAGGCGAGGGAAAACGGGGTTTCGCCAGTTGATCTTCGCTTGGTGGTGCGATAAGCCCATAGTACGCCAGGGAGCTCATCTACCCATTTTCCTTCGGCGCCTTCTAATCTCTTCTTTAGACAGTCCAATATTATTTTATTGGATGCCTCGGCCTGGCCGTTGCCTTGAGGATATCTTGGGGTAGATAAATGCTGCTTGATGCCGTACTTTTTGTAGAAGGCAGTGATCTGCTTGCCGATGAATTGCGAGCCATTGTCGGTGACTAGTGATTGTGGGCAGCCAAACCGGCAGATAATATTTCTCCAGATAAATCGTTCCACATCATCTTCTTTAGTAGAGAATAGAGCTTCGGCCTCGATCCATTTAGTAAAGTAATCAGTGGCGACGATCATCATTTCTTTCTTGGCAGGTGCCGTTGGCATGGGGCCTACTAAGTCGATGGCCCATTGCATGAAAGGCCACGGACTGTTCTGCGGATGGTAGATTTCGGCAGGCAGACTAGGAACTGGTTTGTACCGTTGGCAGCGATCACATCTTTTGACATATTCAGTAGAGTCATGGCGCATAGTAGGCCAGAAATAGCCTACGTTTAGAGCCTTCTGGGCGAGTGACCTGCCCCCAGAGTGGTTGCCACACTCGCCGTCATGAATTTTGCAAAGGACCTCAAGTGTTTGAGGGTACTTTATGCAAGTGAGATGAGGGCCGGAGTATGATCTGCGAATGAGCTTGTCGCCCTGCATGTAATATCTCGCGGCTTTCTGTTGGACCTTCCTAGCTTCGGACTTATCCGTTGGCAGATTTCCATTCACTAGGTAGTCGATGATGGGGTCTTGCCAGCTGGGGTCTTCATCGATCTGCATTGAGTCGATTGGCTCTATTTCTTCGATGCTTGGTCGGTCAAGGTGTTCAACTAGGATGGAGCGTCTGAATTGGGTGTCCAGTGATGATCCTAGGCTTGCCAACGCATCTGCATGAGTGTTCTCTGTCCGTGGAACTTGTTGGATGGTGAAAGTAGGAAATTCTTTCAGAAGTCCTTGGACTTTGTCGAGGTACTGGATCATTCTTGGATGCTTTGCCATATACTCGCCTGAGGCTTGATTCGTGATCAGTTGGGAGTCTGAGTAGATGGCTAATCTCTTGATCGTCAGTTCTTTTGCTAGGCACAATCCTGCGAGCAATGCCTCATATTCTGCCTCGTTGTTTGAAGCAGAAAAGCCTAGTGTGATGGCTTGTTCCAACAAGGTTCCGTCTGGGGTGATTATGACGACGCCTGCCCCTGATCCTTTATGATTTGATGCTCCGTCTACATGCAATTGCCACATGTCGTTAGGTAGGTTTGAATCGGCAGGGGAGGTGTCGTCTGCTTTTTCCTTGCTTTTCGTGACCATCTTCTCTTCTTCGGCTGTCGGAGTAAACTCTACAACAAAATCTGCTAAAGCTTGGGCTTTTATAGCAGTCTTCGGCCGGTAGAGGAGGTCGTCTTGACTGAGTTCGATAGCCCATTTCATGAGTCGCTGAGAAGCGTCGGGGCTGTGGAGGATCGATCTCAAAGGAAATTCTGTTATGACAATTATCCGGTGTGCTTGGTAGTAGGGCCTTAGTTTTCTCGCGGAAACTACAAGCGAAAAAATGAGCTTCTCCATTTTCGGATAGCGAGTCTCTGCATCAAGGAGAGCTTTTGAAGTGTAGAATACCGGATGTTGTGCCCCCAGCTCTTCTCGGATGAGAGCTGAGCTGACAGCTGAGTCGGACACCGCCAGGTAGATGTACAAGTCTTCGCCTGGTATCGGTTTTGAGAGTAAGGGAGGTGAAGTGAGGTAGGTTTTCAAGTTTTGAAAAGCTACTTCACACTCGTCATCCCACTTGTCCCTATGTCCTTTCTTCAAGGCTTTAAAAAATGGCCTGCACCTGTCGGTAGATTTTGAGAGGAATTGGTTGAGGGCTGCCGCCCTACCCGTTAGACTTTGTATCTCCTTTGTTGTGGCAGGTGACTTCATGTTGAGTATAGCCTTGATTTGATTTGGATGTGCTTCAATTCCTCTTTGGGTGACTAAGTATCCCAGGAATCGGCCGGACGAGACTCCAAACGTGCATTTGCTCGGGTTCAACTTCATGTTGTATTTTCGGAGTAGGCTGAATGCCTCGACAAGGTTCTTGATGTGGTCTGCTCGCTCGGGAGCCTTGACTAGCATGTCGTCTACGTAGACCTCCATAGTCTTGCCGATTTGCTCCTTGAAAATTTTGTTCACCAGCCTTTGGTAGGTTGCTCCGGCGTTCTTCAGCCCAAAGGGCATGACTTTGTAGCAGTATGTACCTCTTTCGATGATGAAAGAGGTTTTAGCCTTGTCATCTTCATGCATCATGATTTGGTTGTAGCCGGAGTAGGCGTCCATGAAGCTTAGCAGTTGGTTGCCGGAAGTTGAATCGACGAGCTGATCAATTCTAGGCAGTGGAAAGTTGTCTTTAGGGCATGCCTTGTTGAGGTCGGTGTAGTCGACGCACACTCTCCACAGACCTTTATCTTTTTTTGCCACTAGAACAATGTTCGCCAGCCATTCTGCGTAGGAGACTTCTTCGATGAAACCAGCAGCTAGAAGCTTATCGATCTCGGTTTCAATGATGGCAACCCGCTCGGGGGCGAAGTTGCGTCTCTTCTGCGCCACAGGTTTGATGGCTGGGTTGACGTGTAGGCGATGGCAGATGATCTGGGGATCGATGCCAGGCATGTCGGATGGCGACCATGCAAATACGTCTTTGTTGTTCCGGAGGAAGGCTGCAAGCTCTATCTTTTCCTCATGGCTTAGGCGCGAGCCGATCCGCGCTTTTCTCTCTGGCTTGTCAGGATCAAGGGGTACTAGCTCAACGTCCTCTTCGGGCTTCCATCCTTCTTCAGGAGAGACCTCCGGACGGATTCCCTCGACTTGGTCCTGATTCTTTGATTGCTATTGGGGAGTAGCTATTCCCTTTCCTTTCTGGTCTGCTCGGCCGTCAGGAACGGGATCTGCTTTCTCATCTGCTTGTTCTACTCCCTTTAGATCTGCCTGATTTACAGGGAGGAACTGTGTTTGCTTGCCTTTCTTCAGCCCTTGAGCTGAGCATTTTCTTGCCATTGCTTGATCGCTGTTGATCTGGCTGATACCGCCCCCAGGGATTGGGTAGCGAATCTTCTGATGTGTGGCAGAGGTGATGGCGTTGATCTGGCCGATCCATGGTCTGCCTAGAATGCCATTGTAGGGTGAGATCTCATCAATGACCATGAACGTTTGCGAGCTGATTACAGGTGGAGAGTAGACGTCGAGATCTATCGTGCCCACGGTAACCGTCGTTGCGCCATTGAAACCAGTCAGGGACTTGGCTGATTTATTGATCTTTGCCTCTAAGCCCATCTGTTGGACGACTGCCAATTGTAGGATGTTGGCTGCACTGCCCTCATCTGCATGGACTCGGTCGACCATGGCCTGAGCGATTTGAATGCTGATGACAAGGGCGTCGTTGTGCGGTAGATCCAGGCCGATTAAGTCTTTCTTTTGAAAGCCGATCACGGGATCGTCTTCTGCCAGTGAAAAGCTAGTTGAGACTTGGGAGATCATAGTAGCCTGTTTGATCTTCCTCTTCTTTTCTTTGTTGGTCAGTCCGGACTTCTCAGAGTCGGCTAGGATTGTGTTAATCCTTATGACCTTCTGGGGTGGCTCCTTCGCGGTATCGCGGTCTTCTTTCTGCTGGATGGCCTGCTTCGCGATGAACTCCGTGCAATGTCCTTCTCTTACGAGTTCTTCGAGATGCGCTTTCCAAGCAAAGCAATTATTCGTATTGTGCCCATGTGTCGCATGGAAGGCACAATATTTTCTGGTATCCCTCTTTTCCGGATCTCCTTTCAAGGGTGGCGATTTTGTTCTTCACTTGGGCTAGAATTTGATGTATGGGGATAGAGAACTTGGTGTAGTTCTCTTTCGTCGTGGCCTCTCTTTGTGGGCGTGACCTGCCTTTGTCTTTGTCCCTGCTGCCAAGCCTGTAGCCTCTTTGTTCTGCCCGTTTAGCCGGTCGATCTTCCTGCTCAGTGGACTTCTTCGCGGCGATTCGATCGTCATCTCAGAGTGCGTAGCGTTCTGCGGTCGCAAAGACCTCTGCTAGAGTCTGGCTGGGAGTGATAGTCAGCTCGCGGTATAAGTCATGTTCTGCTGGAAGACCTTTCTTGAATGCAGAGGATGCAATTTGGTCATCGCACCCTACGATGTTGGCCTTTTCTGCTTTGAACCTCTTGATGTAATCTCGAAGGGATTCCTCAGGCTTCTTGCGCAGGTTGAACAGATGGTCAGGGTTCTTCTTGATCGTCCGATAAGAAGTGTATTCTTTAGTGAAGACGTAAGTAAGCTCCTTGAAGCTGTTGATCGACCCGGATGGCAGGGTATGGAACCAATCTTGAGCTGCTCCTCGCAAAGTCATTGCAAACACCTTGCACATTAGCGCGTCTTCGGCTTTGTAAAGGATCATAAGGCTCTTGAAATGCTTCAGATGACTTTCAGGGTCGGAATCGCTTTTGAAGCATGTGAAAGAGGGCGTTGAGAATCTTTTTGGGGAGGGGGGGGGAGCCTGCTCGATTTTGGCGGTGAAAGGTGAGGAGTTTGCTTGGTCTACCTCAATGCGTAGTGCGTCTTCGAAATTTCCGCCAATCTTTAAGTCTCGAAGTCGGTTATTCACAAGCTTTTCAACGTCTTCTGCACGCATGGCTAGTCGGTCATGTTGATGACCTTCGCGATTTAGACGATGCTGATTGACTTCGTCATTGGCTTGCGAGGGTCGACCTTCTCGGTTGCGCTGTCTAGGCGGCGTGTTGGTGGACTGCGCTTGCGAAGGATTTCCAATAGCTTGGTGACGAGAGTTGGTTCTTCGAGAGCGAGTAGCGGAGCGCCTTTCTTCACGGTCCTTATTGTGATGATTGTCGAGTTGACCTCCCTGGGGGCCTATCCTTTCGTGAATATTTCTCTGTGAGCGGGCAGCAGAGCGCCTTTCTTCTCGATCCTCGTCTCGATGGCCGTCAAGTTGACCTCCCTGGGAGCCTAGCCTTTCATGAACGTCTTCATGCTGGCCCAGGCGAGCGTGGATGTCAGGTCTTGGGCCCAGCCTATCGCGCACGTTGGTCCCTAAATTCAATCTGGATGGGAAACTTCGTCTGCTCTGAGTGTGGCTTGCAGATGCTTGCGACATGTCCGCGAGCTGATCTCGTTGTTGCGCATTTCCTTGTCTGCTCACTCCTGCTCGACCTGCTTGGTTCCCACCGAACTGCCTATCGGCGCGTTCGTTTATCCTTCTCTCTTCGCCCTGTTGTCCAAGGCCAAGGTTTTGAGCCAAATTTATTTGATTGAGGAATTGCCTCATCAAATTGTTTTGGTCGTCCATTCTCTGAGTTAGCTGGTCAACTCTCAGATTAAGGTCTGCTTGACTTCGTGGATCGGGAGGAGAGAAATGTGTAGAGCCTAATTGCACACGGGCTAGGTTTTCGTTGGATGTATGCGTGGGAGCATGCGTCGAGCGTGGAGGCAATGGAGGGAATGGTTGAAGTTGCTCCAAGATTGGGCCAAAGTCGACGATGGTAGTGAGCCCAACTGGATGTGAGGTTCCACCATGCTCAACGATGGTGCTATGAAGGTGGCTAGGTCCGGCCATGGGGCCTTGAGACGGTACGACGGCGGCGGAGGCCGGTACGGTGGTTCCAGTCACACGGGGTGGTTGTTGAGGGTTCATGGCGGCGAGAGGTGGTGGGGCCGCCATGTCGATCGCGGGATCGTGGGAGGAGTAGCTTTGGGCCGTCACGGATTGAGCCATAGCGGCGGTTTTGCTCCTCGTGCGCTTGCTTCCAACCATGGTTGTTTGGAAGGCTTCGGTGGATTGGAAAATAGGAGGAACGGATTCCTTGAGCACGCGTTGAGTATAACTCGCACTCTCAATGAAAGCACCAAATGTTTGTGCAAATAATCTCACGGGAGAATATTCGCTTCTAGATCCTTCAACCTTCGATCTTCCTTCTCTCTCTTCCTCGATTCCTGTAAAAAAGACTGGAGTAAATAGACCACACCCGGGGGGTGTTGGCCAAAGGCCCTCCGATGCCTAAGTTAGTTCGAGTGTTTGTAGGAAAACAATAGCTAAGCAAAGGGTACGGAGTTTTATGTAGGGTGTAAACCGGGTGGCCGGAGCCGTGTGTGGTGGCCGGAGCCGTGGGGAGAAAATATGGAGAATGGAGAGGGAGAGAGAGCTTCGGGTATTTTTCTCTGGTATAAGGAGTAGGTTTAGATGTACCTTGAATGATGAATGAGGTCGTCTATTTATAGGAGCTTCGGGGCTAGGGTTTCGTAGGAATGGGCCTGATAATATCTGAATTAAATAGACATTATCTCTTAAGAAGATAATATCTGATTTAAATGATATTATCTTCTCTTTATTGTGATAATATCTTAATTAATGATATTATCTCTTTAAATAAAGATAATATCATATTAATTAAGATATTTATTCCAATTAATTAATTAGCCAGATAAACTGATTTAATTAATTAATTAAAGAGATAATCTTCTTTTCCACGTGGCGTGCCCTGATTGGAGACGAAAATATATGCTCCCACAATAAAACTGATTTAATCATTTTTTACTTCTCCAATATCAAAACACTATTTCGGTTATTAAAAAAAATTTAAAGAAACATTTAAGATAAAGCTGAGAAACCAAACAACCACCACCATTATCCGATAGAGGGAGGCAGAATTATCCACAGCCAGGAGAACATGACTGTGCAGCCTGAATATCACAATGCATAGACACAGACAAAGCTGACCTCTTCCATAAAGGGATATCTGACTAGATATTCTCGCAATGCAGACATTTCAAAGTTGGTTTTCTTCCATTAAGGGACATAGCAAAGATGTTGTTACACCACTTGGCCTCAAATTTATAATTTATTACAATGACATTGTAAATAAAATAAAATAGATAAAATAATAACAAAATACATATGGCATGTAGTCAAAGATCTCTATGTCATTATTATTTTGTTACTATTTCGGTCTTTATTCATGCTTGAGTAGAATAATAGTTTTTATTCCACTACCACCCCACCTCTTTCACCGCTACCTACCCCACCATCACCCACAAACCACCATTGCCATCACCACTGTCATCACCCCTAAACCCTTTGTTTTTTAAGTGTTATAAACTCCATTAAAATCAATAATAAAACTCTAACAAACAGAGTTAAAATCTATACACAAATTCAATCAAACTCAATTAGATTCAATTAAACTCCATCAACTTTATAACTCTTTTAAAATAATTTAAATCTAAATTGAATACACCCTCCTTAGTGTATGTGATAGACCCCTCTTGTAGTTGAGATTATTGCTTGTATTCAAATATAACTAATCAACATGTGAGTATCATGTGACTTAGTAGCTAACACTAGAGGTTGTATTATTATAATGATCTTCGATTTGACTAATATTTCCCAAGCTCGTCGTTAAATGAAGGCCTAAAAAAATTAGAGGATGTGAATATTGTACTACATTACTAGTGAGTCCTCCAATGGATCTCTTATAGCTCCCTCTGGATTTTTGTGTGAGTGCATGTTTGAACGCTTGGAAATTATTTAAGACAGTTAAGGTTTTGTTTTTAAGGAGCTAATATTCGAATTCTAAACGTTTTCTTTTTGGCCAAAGTTAACTTAGGAAGGGAGAAGGGGGTTTTATTATACAACTATTACATACCAAGATGTCATGAGACTGCTAATCAAGGCTCTTTTTTACTGATCTAAATCATATTGTTCCTCAACCAAAAAAAAAAGTGGCGACTGCGCCATTCTCGGGAGACATATATCACTATGTCATTTGGATCTGCCCTTGAGAAATGGAACACTTCAATAATAGTAAAATGACGTACCTTTATATAGGAAATATATGATAGCAACAAATTCAATATAATTCCAAAGCCTTAACTTTTGCTGATCTCTCACATAAAATTTAGGGATAAAAAAAATAATAAAAAAAGTATGCACTTAGTATTGTTGATGTATCATATGTTTAATTGGTTTTTACGCATTTTTGAAAAAGAGTTTTTGTGTGGTGACAGCACCATGTAGCACTATATAGGATAATCATACGTACCGTAAGTCCCCATCACCTTCGATGTGTCGCTCCCTAGGCCCTAGCTTTGGACAGTCATTTTGTCAGAGGATCAATCAAAAGTTCATCTCTGACATAGTCATTTTGGACATAGCTTTGGACATAGTCACTTAGACACAGACAAAGCTGACCTCTTCCATAAAGGGATATCTGACAAGATATTCTCACAATGCAGACATTTCAAAGTTGGTTTTCTTCCATTAAGGGACATAGCCAAGATGTTGTTACACCACTTGACCTCAAATTCATCCTGGATGTCTATTAGAAATATTTCCATTAAGGTACTCATATATCAATATAAAACTTTGATGCTTTATGAATCACATTTGAGTCAAAAGCTTCCCCAAAAGGATTTAAGGGTCCATACCTTTACACCAAGTTTGGAAGGAGTACTGCTCCATCCAATAGATAGAATTCTATTCTGCTCTAGTATTATAAAGTGTATCACCCTTTGTTCCTCTCATGATGCTCAAAGGAATTGTTTGCTAATAATGTAAGCAGATCATTATGCTTTGCAGTGTAAGTTAGGTAGCATCCGATCTACTCTTAAGATTGTTGGAAAATTTTGGTTGATGGATGCTAGTTTTCTTGCAAAACATCACATAAAATAATTGTTAATAATTTATAATTTATTTGCATTGTAAATAAAATAAACAAAATAATAACAAAATACTTATGGCGTGTAGTCAAATTAAGGTCTCTATGTCATTATTATTTTGTCATTATTTCGATTTCCATTCATGCTTGAGTAGAATAATAGATTTTTGTTGAAGTATGTAGTCACTATCCTTAAGATAGATTTCGTCCCTTGGAAATGTCTCAATGTAAGAAGGTTGTATAGCTCCCCACCCTCCTTTATGACGCGTTATAATTGTTTCTTGAAATTTGATGGCTAACGTCAAAATAAACAAATGAATTTGCAAAAACGTTGTCATAGTGAAGAGACATGGTTTTTCCATAGTTGCAGAAACTTTGTGAGAACTATTTGGTCTGGTGGCAATTGTTGTACCCATAATTTTAAAGAAAAATACAGCATATTAAAGAGCTTTTACACGAGAAAAAGGAAAGTTTCAGAAAGATTCAGAGGGTTGAGATGAAAGTTGTATATTTCATTGATGAATTTGGTATACAATAAAGCTGCAGACTAAAACCCTAATTGTCCACTGTGTAATGCGAGTATATATATATATATATATAGCCATACAATCGTGTGTATTCTAGAACAGTATCGAAAATATACAAGAGGTTCCTTGCTAGCTGTCTTGACTACTTAAGTGATGAGTTTCCCTTGGAGAAGAGAAAAAGAAGGAAAATAAATATTAAAATAAAATAAAAGAAAGGATGGGAAAATTTGAAGAAAATGAATGGAAGAGAAAATGAGAAAAATTCTCCCTCATGCATGACCACCAATTAGTTAGGAATGCTGGCTATAAAAGTAGTAGTTGCCTTTCTTTCAGTTCAATGCATCCCTTAGAAAATCAAAACTTAGACAGTTTTGAGATAAGAAAGCCTCACTTGTGTGAGAGAGAAAATCCAAAAGAGAGTTTAGCCACCGGTGTTTGGTGATATTATTTTTGTATTCCCATTATTTTTCTTAGTGGAAGATAGAGTGTTAATTTTGCCCATTTTATTTACACAAGGCTAGGAGAAGTCAGAACCTGGGAGTGCCATATTTATTTATTGGCTCTTTGAGTTTGTGCTATCTTTCCCAACAAGTGGTATCATAGCCAATAAATAAGATGGAGGAGTCATCGTCATCATCATCAGCAACAATGTTAAAATTGACCGCATCCCATTACTCCATTTGGAAGCCAAGAATGGAGGACATTCTTTACTGCAAGGATTTGTGTGAGCCCCTTCAATTGCTAGGACAAAAACCAGAAAGGAAGTCAGACGATGCATTGAGCATTATGAATAGAAAAGCTGTCAGACAAATTCGACAATGGGTGGATCAAAGTGTGTTCCACCATCCACCATGTGGCACAAGAGACGGATGCATACAAATTATGGACAAAATTGTCTTCCATGTATGAGCAGAAGACCGCTCAAAATAAAGCATTGGTTATCCGACGGTTGGTAAACCTTAAGTACAGAGATGGTCGAAGTGTTATTGAGCATCTCAATGACTTCCAAGGTTTGATCAACATGTTGACGAATATGAAGATAATACTTGATGACTAGTTACAAGCACTAGTGTTACGCAGCTCTTTGCCTGATAGCTGGGATACACTAGTAGTATCCTCAACTAATTCAGCTCCTCAAGGTGTTTTTACATTGGACATAGTTAAAGATAACATGTTCAATGAAGAAGTAAGGAGGAAAGAACAAGGTGTAGTAGCCGAGTCAGAAGCCCTCGTCTCAGAGCATCATGGAAGAACTAACAATAGAAAATTCCATAGGCGAGACAAGTCAAAGGGCAAGTCAAGAGATGGCTCGAGAGGAAGGTCCAAGACAAGAAAGGACTTAGAATGTTACCATTGTGGCGGGATAGACCACATGAAGAGAGAGTGCATGTTGTTTAAACGAGAGCGAAATAGAGGTAACGAAAAGAGTGATACAGGCACACGATTGCAACTACCTCTAATGGAAATGAGGTAATTATTCTATGTGGTGATGGCTTCGTTAATTTTTCCTCTCAAGATACATGCTGGATAGTAGATTCTAGTGCATTATTTCATGTCACCTCACGGAGGGACTTTTTTACATCTTACACCAATGGAGATTTTGGTAATATGAGGATGGGAAATGACAAATTGTCCAAGATCGTGGGAAGAGGAGAAATTTCCCTTGAAATCAACACAAGTTGTCACTTGGTCCTCAAGGATATGAGACATGTTTCAGACATGCATCTCAATCTAATCTCCACTGGATTACTTGACGATAAAGGATACACCAATGTCTTTGCTGAAGGGAAATGGAAACTCAGCAAGAACTCTCTTGTCCTAACACGAGGGAAGAAGGAGAACACCATATACATGACACATGCAAAAGTCAGTAATGGGTACGTAAATGCTCTTGCAGAAGACTCGATCGAGCTATGACATAAATGGATCGGTCACATGAGCGAGAAAAGGCTGCAATTCTAGCCAAAAGAGAGGCACTGATTGGGATGAAGAAAGGCATGCCTTTAAAATCATGCACGCATTACTTGGCGAGAAAGCAGCATAAAGCTTCGTTTCAACATGGTCATGCATAAAGAAAACCCAATGTATTGGATGTTGTGTACTCTGATGTTTGTGGTCCTATGACCACTAGTACTCTTAGTGGTACAAGATATTTTGTCACCTTCATTGACGATCATTCCAAGAAGGTATGGGCTTACGTACTTAGAACAAAAGATCAAGTATATGAAGTTTTCAAGCAGTTTCATGCTAGCGTTGAACGAAAGACTCGTAGAAGCTTGAAATGTGTTCGCACCGATAATGGAGGAGAATATATAGGGGCATTTAGAAACTACTGTAGAAGTAATGGAATCAGGCATGAATGATCTATTCTAAAGACTCCTCAGCATAATGACATAGCTGAGAGAATGATCAGAACAATTGTTGAAAGAATAAGAACAATGTTATCTCATGCCAAGCTGCCCAAAGGTTTTTGAGGTGAAATCCTGATTACTGCGGTTGATCTAATCAACCTTTCTTCTTCAACACCTTTGAATGATGATGTCCTGAACAAATTTTGGTCGGGAAAAGACGTATCCTACAATCATTTGAAAGTTTTTGGTTGTAGAGCTTTTGTTCATATTCCTAAATACGAGAGATCCAAGCTTGACACGAAGTCGAAAGAATGTATCTTCGTGGGATATGAGAATGAAGAATTCGATTATAGGTTATGGGATCCTGTAGCTAGAAAGATTATTAGAAGTAGAGATGTTGTCTTTTTTGAAGATTAGAACATTGAAGACATTCGAAGAGGTGATAAACTTGATAATCCTAGAGAATATCCAGCTAACTTGGATCCAATTCCTCCTCCATTGGAGCACAATGATGGGCAAGATGAATCCAATGATACTGATGATCCAACTAGTGATCCTATTATAAATGAACCAGTTTCTAATGACATGAGTGATGATCACACAACTGATAGTATAGTAGATGATGTAGTTGAGAAGCACAAGCCCATGAAGAGCCAGCGCCGAATTCCAACCAAGAAGATTGACCAGGGTACGAAGACCTCCGAGTAGGTATTCTCTAGATGATTACGTTCTCCTAACATAAGAGGGAGAATTAGAATGCTATAAAAAAGCATTGACTCATGATCAACAAGATGAGTGGTTGAAAGCTATGCATGAAGAGATGCAATCTCTACATGAGAACTACACATATGATTTGGTGAACCTACCAAAAGTAGAAGAGCACTTAAGAACAAATGGGTGTATCAACTGAAGACGGAAGAAAACAACTCTAAGCCTAAGTTTAAGGCAAGGCTAGTTGTGAAAGGTTTCAGTCAGAAGAAAGGAATTGACTTTGAAGAGATTTTCTCACCCGTAGTGAAGATGTCATCCATACGGGTAGTACTCGGTTTGGCTGCAAGCCTGATTCTCGAGATCGAACAACTAGATGTGAAGACAGCTTTTCTTCAAGAGATCTAGAAGAAGAAATCTACATGGAGCAGCCAGAAAGATTCAAAGTCAAAGGAAAAGAAGATTTGGTATGTCGACTGAAGAAGAGCTTATATGGACTCAAGCAGACACCTCGACAATGGTATAAGAAGTTTGATTCCTTCATGATTGAACACAGATATCGGAGGACTACTTCAGACCATTGTGTATTTGTGAAAAGATTTGATGATGGTGAATTTATCATACTTCTTCTCTATGTCGATGACATGTTGATCGTAGGACAGAACAGTGACAAGATTAACAAGCTGAAGAAAGAGTTGAGCAAGTCTTTTGCTATGAAAGACTTAGGACCCGCAAAACGAATCCTTAGTATGAGTATATCCCGTGATAGAAAAAATCAGAAGTTGAGGTTATCACAAGAAAGTTATATTGAGAAGGTACTAAAGCAATTTAACATGGATAAAACAAAACCAGTTTCTACTCCATTTCCTAATCACTTCAAGCTTAGTTCAAAGCAGAGTCCTACATGTGAGAAAGAAAAAGAAAACATGGCTATGGTGCCATATTCCTCAGCTGTTGGTAGTCTGATGTATGCAATGATTTGCACGATGCCAGACATTAAGCACGCAGTGGGCGTTGTAAGCAGATTCCTGTCTAAACCAGGAAGAGAGCATTGGAATGCTGTGAAGTGGATTCTTAGATATCTCAAGGGGACTTCCAAAATGAGTTTGTGCTTTGGAGGTGGAAAACCTGCATTGATTGGCTACACAGATGCAGACATGGTAGGAGATCTTGATTCCAGAAAATCTACTTCAGAATACCTGATTACATTTTCAGGGGGAGCAGTTTCGTGGCAATCAAAGTTACAGAAATGTGTTACTCTATCAACTATAGAGGCAGAGTTTATTGCAGCTACTGAAGCGTGCCAAGAAATGCTTTGCATGAAGCTATTCCTACAAGAATTAGGGCAAGAGCAGTATAAATACATTTTGCATTGTGATAGTCAGAGTGCGATCCACTTGAGCAAGAATCCGAGTTTTCACTCGAGGTCGAAGCACTTTGGTGTGCGATATCACTAGATACGTGATGTGTTGGAGTCTAAGCAATTACAACTTGAGAAAATCCATACTGATGACAATAGTTCAGATATGATGACCAAGTCCTTACCTAAGGAAAAATACGAATTTTGCAGAAGAGCAGCTGGATTGCTGGAGCCCTCCACCTAAGTCGGGAGGGGGAGATTGATGGGTTTCCCTCGTTAGTGGAGAACAGAAAAAGAAGGAAAATAAATATTAAAAGAAAATGAAAGAAAGGATGGGAAAATTTGAAGAAAATGAATGGAAGAGAAAATGAGAAGAACTCTCCCTCATGCATGGCCACCAATTAGTTAGGAATGCTGGCTATAAAAGTAGTTACCTTTCTTTCAGTTCAATGCATCCCTTCGAAAACCAAAACTTAGACAGTTTTGAGAAATAAGAAAGCCTCACTTGTGTGAGAGAGAAAATCCTCTTGAGAGAAAAACCAAGAGAGTTTAGCCACTGGTGTTTGGGTGAGATTATTTTTGTATTCCCATTATTTTTCTTAGTGAAAGATAGAGTGTTAATTTTGCCCATTTTATTTACACAAGGTTGAGAGAAGTCAGATCTTAAGAGTGCCATATTTATTTATTGGCTCTTTAATTTTTCGCCATCTTTCCCAACAATAAGCACGAAGAAATGGTATGCTGAGGTGTTGTAGGAATATCATCTGGATGCAGTTTGGGTGTGTTGAACACTTACTTGCATGGGTGTGAGATCGAGCCTGATTATTACATATGCCATTAGTTCATAAGGCAATTATAAAAACGCATCCTTCGATTCTGGGATGCTACAATATCTTTGAAGTCAAATATTTAATGTAAAAATTTCATGCTTAATCAACTCAATAATTATGGCCTACGCATCATATATATTGTTTCTATGTACTAATGTTGGATGTTTCAATTTTCTTTTCTTTTTCTTTTATCTCGTCGTCTATTGGTGGAGGTAATGAATTTGACGGAGTGTGGTTTGCCAGCATCTTTTATGGTGTTTAAGTGTCCGTATCCCTTACATATATAATATTGTATACGGATATGTACTTGGACCTAGGATATATTATGGGGATTTCAATACTTGGTTATTAATTTAGAGTTTTTCTATTTAAACTCCGCATTTCTTTTTGTTCACTTCATATTCTAAGTTCACCTCAACTTCTAATTCAAATTTTCACAATTTCTAAGAAAACCCAACTATCTTCCTAAACTACCCATAAATTAAATACACACGCACCAGGAAAAAAAAAAAAAAAAACTCATCAACCCCACAGCCCACACCCCGCCATCTTGCCCTAAACTACCTCTATATATATACTCGCATTACACAGTGGATAATTAGGGTTTTAGTCTGCAGCTTTATTGTACACCAAATGCATCAATGAAATATACAACTTTCATCTCAACCCTCTAATTCTTTTCTGAAACTTTCCTTTCTTGTGTAAGTTTTCTAATAGTGGGGTGTGGGATGTGAGGTTGATGAGTTTTTTTTATTTTTATTTTTATTTTTTTGTTGGGTGTGTATTTAGAGGCAGTTTGGGAAGATAGTGAGCTTTTCTCAGAAGTTGTGAAAATGTGAATTAGAAATTAGGGTGAACTTAGAATATGAAGTGAACAAAGAGAATTGCGGAGTTTAAATAGAAAAACTTTTAATTTATACCTATTGAGTTGAATATGTCCCTTACCTGCAAGGAGGTACATGATACATCATTTTCAACTTTATCTATTGGCTAGGTATTAGGTCAATAGGTAATATGCGAAGTATAGGTGCATCAAAGAGATAGTTTACCAGTTTGCTTGGTGCGGAAGTAATAGCTGAGGTGTCATGATGAGCTTGCATTAGATGAGTTCATGTAAGCATCTATTTCAGTTGTAATTAGTGTCTTAGTAAGCAAACTGTAATCATAGTATATAAAGGCTCAACAGAGCTTATGTAATTCATTCAGTAAAAAAATCAGAAAGAAATCTAGAATATTCTCAAAATATTCTCTGTCTTTTTGCTTCTAACTCTTTGTTAACATGGTACCAGAGCTCAGCCTCAATACTTTTTCGCTTCTGCACCGTTCATCTTTTCACTGAGATCTGTTAATTGCGGTGATTCTGATTTTGCTTATGCGTGATTTGCTGGGATTCTTGAGGTGATATTGCTGGCGATTGAACATAATGTCTTAGTCTTGCTTTGTTAAAATGTGTTCGTTCGCCAGATTTGGTCTGGATTTTCCCTATTCGTCATGGTTTGCTATTGAAACTGATATGATTTTGGAATTTGTGTGGCACGAAGCCATTCTATGTTTTTCTTGAGCACACCGTTCTTGGATATAGTCTGATTTTTGGCAAAAAGCCTTGATTTGTTGATTTTTGTTGGCACGAAGCCTTAGCTTGTTGAATATGGGGAATTCTTAGGCACGAAGCCCATCCTCCCATCCTCCCTTCTCATCTTCCATCTCAGTCCTATTCACTCTTCTTATTCTCACTTCCATTCTCCCTCTTTTTCCTCTGTAATCTAGCGCGAGAAACGAAAACTAAAAACAAAAATTTTAGTGTTTATTAGAAAGTGTATTTGCGTACCTATTTATTTGATCATAATTATGTAGAGTCATAAGAACATAGAGGATTTACTGATAGAAAGTGAGTACTTACTGTGAAGATTTCTTGATGGAAAATTGCAGAGATGTAAGAGCGAAAGAGAAGTTGTCAGAGGAAATAATTGATTTCGAAATATATTCGGCTGGCTTCTGCCTTACTTTACAAACGAATGAATACAATGTTTCTATACTCGGTAAAACCCTACAATCGTGAGGACCATTGTACGACTACAATCGTGATGCTTATCAAGGGGAGTGTTGTGCTCAGCATTTGAATCTTTTGTCTGGGTGTTGAGTAGATTGAATATACAGGATGTGTTCAGTGAATTTAGGAGTGTGGTTAACACTTACAAGAGATTCTGAGTATTTATAATCATAGTAATATAGCTGACAATATCGTTGCTTAACAAAATAACTAGACAACAGTCAATGGGGTCTATTTCATTGGAATAGGGCTTTGATTTGTACAATAGTAGTCTTAAATTCGAACCCCTGTAACATCTTAAATTGGTAATCAAACATTCTTTTTTGAAAATTAGCGATAAATTAGTGATTTTGTTTTTAGAAAAGTTGATATAGATCCAAATTCTCATTGAGGAGTTGGGTTTAATCCTCGGATTTGGTTACTTTGATCTAAGTCCTTTGACTTTTGTGCCACATAAGATTACATTCCTTTTTTAGTATTTTCTGATGTAATCTTTTTATTTATTTATTTTGAAAATCATTTTTTGTTCCAATGTTGCCCCTTACAACTTGAATGGGATCATAGCCATTTATGTCATAATAATTAGCTATTTACAACGTTTGGCATTGAATAGAAAAGGAAAATATAGCAAACATTTTCCAAAAATCACGTTTTTACCTACATTCATGCTCTTTCGAACTCTAAATGTTTTGACAAAGGAAAAAAAGCATTTGTTTACGGTGTAGGTATATTGTCTTATTGCCTTTTGCATAGGTATATATGTGTTTTTTTTTTCTCTTCATATTTTCGACAATATTGTAATTTATGTTCTAATTTTTATAGGTAACATAAAATTTTATTTGTCTATTTTTGTATCTGACTTATAGGTAGTCTTCTAATTTATGTTCCTAATTTAGAGGTAGTCTTGTAATTTATGTTCCTAACTTATAGGTAACACGATTTATCAAGGAATAATTAAAATTTTAAATTCTGAAATGCAATTACAAGGAAATAATGCATTAAATTTATATTTTCAATGTGTTTTCCTTATTTACATCAAGGGGTAAAATCGACACAACAAAAAAGTAATAAATGTCAAAGGACCTACATCTAAAACCAATAACGCATGGACTAAACCCAATGATAACTAATCATTTTGGACCTAGATCTAAGAAGCCCTTTTGTTTTTGGTCAATAGGCAAAGTGAAAATTCAATGCATCAGAATTGGTGTCTTTTGGATTCTGAACTAGCCTTAGGATATGATAGTCATGAGCCACAAAAGTTTGGTGAAAATGATATTTTCTATGAACCAAGATTTCTTATTGTGAATCCGAGAGGACTCACAACCCACATTAAATTCTCAGATTCAAGTTGTTCAAGCGGGTTGGTGCGAATGGGCCATGCACCCACAAGCACCCCATCTATAAGTTCAACCTCACTATATCTACACCATAGGGATAAATTCTTAGTCATAAATTTGATAGTGCAGGCCGATCAACCAGCTTGTTCTTACCCATATGAACCTATACATAGGCTGTTGAGCACTGATACATGCAAAAGTCCCCATCCCCTTCGATGTATCACTCACTAGCTTTCGACATAGTGATTTTGTCAGAGGATCAATCATGTTCGTCTCTGACATAAGAAAAAATCTAGGGATATCACCCCAGTCTCAAGCATGTTGTTTTCCCATTATAAGTTCTATTATGAGCCCGGGCAGCTTGACAATCCTGTTCTCTTGCACCCTATGACCCAATGAAATTGTGGTCCGAGAAAAAAAAAACTGATTTAAATATCATCATTTATTACTTCTCCAATATCAGAACACTATTCCGGTTATTAAAAATAAATTAAAAAAACATTTAAGATAAAGCTAAGAAACCAACCCTCCTTCATAACACGTTATAATTGTTTCTTGAAATTTGATGGCTAAAGTCAAAATAAACAAATGAATTTGCAAAAACGGTGTTATGGTGAAGAGACATGGTTTTTCCATAGTTGCAGAAACTTTGTGAGAACTATTTGGTCTGGTGGCAATTGTTGTACCCATAATTTTAAAGAAAAATACAGCATATTAAAGAGCTTCTACACGAGAAAAAGGAAAGTTTCAGAAAGATTCAGTGGGTTGAGATGAAAGTTGTATATTTCATTGATGAATTTGGCAAGGGTGGAACCAGGAATTTTTCAACGAGTGGGCTAACTAAAGTTATTAGCTTAAAATTTAATGATTATTTTTTTTGGTACTTACAATTTCTATAATCTTTCTAGAAATAAAAGTAAACATTAAACTGTATAAACCAAACTAGTTCATAGCTCCATAGACTAATTTTCAATAAGTTTTAACATAAACCAAATAGGGTTTAACACCATAGTAGATTGAACATCTAAGGCTTTTTACCTAAATTGACCTTATGTTCCTTTATGCATTCATATAATACATGAAAAGTTATTTTATGTAAAAATATTGACTAAGTATGAAAAATGGGTTTTCAGAATAATCATTTTCTCAAGATAATTTTGGCGGCTTTTATTCCTCACACATCAAATAAGAAAACTTGATTTTATGGGATTTTAGTATGAAGTATATATTGACTTAATGAGCCATCATTTTTAGCCTAAATCGTATTTTGCACTAAAACCGATTTTTCATATTTTGATTTGGTGGGAATTTGATTTTCTAGTATTTTTATTTGAATCCAAATGGAGGGTACTTCCTTATTTACATTGTAAACTTAAGTAAATGTCTTTGTCGTTTTACTTTTATTTATTTTTATATGGGCTCTTCTGAAATACCCAAAAAATGGATTTAACAAAAGCTAAGTTGCATACTGAATTACTGCTTCGCTGCTTCGTGGGCTAAACTCAAAACGAACCCTGCTTATTTCTTTTTCCGCTGAAGAGGAAGAACAAGAGTCTGGTTGTGCTTCATTTCGCAGTTGGTTTAAAGACGGAAAGGAAAAAAAAGGCTCAATGCGGGCCGCTTCAACGGAATCCTTACCCGTCGTTTTACTTTTATTTATTTTTATATTACTCCATTTACTTAAATGTTGAAAATGGAAATAAGGTAATCTGTACAGCGCCACTGACTAGGCTAATATTGAACATAAGTTAAATATATAGGTTTTATATTTTTTTTTCTTAAAAAACCACACTGGGCTACAGCCCACTGTAGCCCTTAGTGTGGCTCTGCCCATGGAATTTGGTATACAATAAAGCTGCAGACTAAAACCCTAATGGTCCACTGTGTAATGCGAGTATATATATATATATATATAGCTATACAATTGTATGTGTTAGATTAGTTATATTTTCCGTTTACTAATATATTCTTATCTGTAATTAGTTATGACAGCTCAGCATAGTTGTTGTGTATAAAGGTCTTTGTAAGAGCATCGGGAGATGTCAAATACCAAACATCAAATTTACATTTAATGGCTGATGTGGCAATTTGATATCTTACACAACTTTACACTTCACCCGATATATCAAATTAAATTATTATTTTATTACATTTTAGTGTTGATTCATTTTTAATTAAAAAGAAAAGAAAAGAAAAAATAATAAAATATTCATTTGACATCTTGCTTTTGGGATGTCAAAAATAACATCTCAACCTCTAGCCTTCATTCTACGTCAGCTTTGACATATCGGTTGGAGTGATGTGAGATGTTATTTCTAATTGTTAAATGTCTATGTTGCATGTTTGACACATCGGTTGGAGATGCTCTAACAGTTTATTCAATAATGAGAACACCCCTTGAGGTTTTAAATTATTTTCACAGATTTTTCATCCAAAGATTGATGATTTTATACAAAAATATTTTCCAAATGACAAAGTTGGCCTTTGAGATTAAATTGCATATACTTCATTGAAGTTAATTTTGTTATTTGCATAAGTATTTTCAATGAAATCATCAAATTTTGGACGAACAATCAACGAAAAGGAGTTTTGTGAAAACAAACTTAAACCTCAGGGGTGTTGATGTAATTTTTGAGACCTGAAGGGGTTTTGTGAAAACACAAGAAATCTTAGGAGGTGTTAGTGTAAATAATTCAATAATAAATAATAAATTATTGTACTACAAATCAATAACTTACCCCTTTTAAATCGGAGGGACATAATAGGAAAAATAAATAGCCAAAGACAAATATGACTCATCCCATTATGGAAGGTAATCCTACATAGAGAATTTGGATCAATAAACAATATTGTGTGGACTAGAACCACATTGGGCCAAAAAAATCAAGGGAAGTTTGATCATTTTCTAATGAAATATTTGGATGGAGTTTTTTTTTATTTATTTATAAATTTATAAATAATATAAAAATTCAAAAAATTTAAAAATGAAAAAACCAACATTTTATGAATTTTAAAAAATATATATATTATATTTTAAATACACGTGGCACTATATTATTGGAGATATAGGCTTCATATATATGCCACACGAGCAAGCTAAGGGAGTTTTTTAAATTTAGAAATGAAAAACCAAAAATTTTATGCACCAAGATTTTTTTCATTTTTAAATTTTATGAAGGCTTTATATCACTAAACCCTAAACCTTAAAATGCATCAAATTTTGGTTTTTTTTTAAATTTTTTTTTTAAATTTTAAATTTTATGAATAAATGAAAAAACCAAAATTTTAGCAGGGTCCATTTGTGAGCACACATATTAACCTTTAAGACCACGAATTGTAACATCCCACATCGACCAACAGAGATGGAGTGATGTGCCTTATATGTGCATGCCCACCTCCATCTAGCACGATACCTTTTGGGAGATCACTAGCTTCGGAGTTATGGGAATTCCGAAGTTAAGCGAGTCTGGGCTAGAGCAATTCTAGGATGGGTGACCCACTGGAAAGTGCTCATGAGTTCCCAAAAACAAAATCATGAGGGCATGGGAGGGCCCAATCTGATAGTTTCCTGAACCTCAGGATGTTTTGTGATATAAAATCTTTTATGAATTATGTTTTGTGATATTAAGCCAACAAAAACTGGACCAATTTGGCCCAGTCAATTTAAAATAATATTAATTTATTTACATATTACAAATGGGGCTATGTAAGTGGAGGTTCCTCAGAGTAACAATGGGACATGTCGCATTCGATTTCAACCGTAAATGTTAACAACACTTGTGCGGCTATCCGTAAGTGTCAACAACGTTTCCTCTCACCGCACCTCCAATGCGACTCGATACACAGCCTCTCGCCGTCGCCACTCCAATTCGAAGAAGCAACTCCTCGTCGCCACTCACCGTCATCGCTCCGATCATCCTCTCGTGGCCGGCGCCTCTGTCTCAATTTCAGGTAAGTGCAAAATAACAAAGTTTTGAAGACCAGAACACCCAAAGAGCTGTTGAGATTTGGATTGTCAAGGGAGCTACAGATCCAAAGACTACGGGAGAGAAAGAGTGATTGAGCAAGAAGGAATCAAAAATGGTTATGACCACTACTCCTCTGCTAATCCGTTGCAGCAGAGCAGACTATATTCATATCCCAAAATGTATCCTTACATCAGCAAATACAATCTAACCGTTGTGAAGGCTAAACCAATGTGAATATGACACATGGCTTTACAAAGCTTTACAGCCACTGAAATAAGAAAAACAATCCTAAGCCTTACACTTGGCATATGAGCTCAAGGTGCTCAGCTCACAGATGACTTAAATGGACTAAATATAAACTGACTAAGTACTTACTAACTAATCAGAAATTAGCTAGGCAGTTTACATTTTAACACTCCCTTCTAAAGTGCTAGCTGATTTGACTCCAAGCATATTCCTCAAGTAGCAGAACCTATCTTTGGGAAGTGCCTTGGTGAAGATGTCAGCAATTTGCTCTTCTCCCTTGCAGTAGAGCAGTTCAATCACTCCTTCTTGGATTGCTTCTCTAATAAAATGGAACTTCCTCTTAATGTGCTTGCTCCTTTGATGAAACACAGGATTTTTAGCCATTGCTATTGCTGAAGTGTTGTCACAGAACACAGTGGTTGCAGCAGTCTGTTCTTCTCCAAAGTCTTCAAGAACAAACCTGAGCCAAATGGCTTGTGATGTAGCTTCTGCAGCACTTACATACTCTGCTTCTGCTGTTGAAAGGGCCACACTGTGTTGTTTGACTGATGCCCACGAAAATGCACCACTTCCAAATGAAAATGCATATCTGGAAGTGCTCTTCATATCTTCCTCTGATCCACTCCAGTCACTATCACAATATCCTACTAGAAGTGCAGACTTTCCAGTCACATACTCAATTCCATAATCAATTGAGCCTTGTATGTACCTTAGAACTCTTTTGGCTGCCCCATAGTGCATCTTAGAAGGAGTGTGCATGAATCTTGCAAGTAGACTAGCTGAAAACATGATATCAGGTCTGGTTGCAGTTAGATATAGCAAGCTTCCTACAATTTTTCTGTACAAGCTTTCATCAGCTGCTTCACTTCCATCTTCTCTTTGCAATTTATCAGTGGCAACTAATGGAGTGCTCACTGATTTGCAATCCTTGAGTCCAAACTTATCTAGGAGAGTGAGTGCATACTTCTTTTGATGGATGAAAATGCTCCCTTCAGTTTGTGTTACTCCCATACCAAGAAAATGATGGAGTAAACCCAAGTCAGACATTTCATACTTGCACATCATCTCAGCCTTGAATTCTTTCACCATTTCATCACTGCTTCCAGTATATACTATGTCATCTACATAGATTGATATAATTAATGTTCCCACACCTTCCTTGGTTCTCACATAGAGAGTTGCTTCACTTGGACTTCTGTGAAAACCACACTGATATAAGTAAGTGTCGATTTCACTGTACCAGGCCCTTGGAGCCTGCTTTAGTCCATAGAGAGCTTTTCTTAGTCTGTACACCTTATCCTCAGCTCCTTTAATCACAAAGCCTTCAGGTTGATCCACATAGACTTCCTCTTCAATAACACCATTTAAGAAAGCTGATTTGACATCCAATTGCCATAATTTCCAGCCTTTCTGTGCAGCTAGTGCAATGAGAGTTCTAATAGTGTCTAACCTTGCTACTGGAGCAAAGGTTTCATTGAAATCAATCCCTGGTTTTTGTGTGTAACCCTTGGCTACAAGTCTTGCCTTGTGTTTTTGAATGGAGCCATCAAGATTTAGTTTTGTTTTGTATATCCACTTCACTCCCACAATTGGTTTGCTGCCTGGTCTATCAACCAATTTCCAAGTGGAATTCTTCTCTATCATTGATATCTCTTCAATCATAGCTTTGTTCCAAGCTTCATCTTTGGCTGCTTCATGGTAACTCTCTGGTTCAATAATGCTCAGATTACATTGAGCATAGACCTCACTTAAGTTCTTCCATTTTTGTGGAGTATGATCAAAAGTTTCAGAGATTGAAACTGATGAATCATGTGTAGCAGATTCCAGAGTGGTTTGCAGATCATTCACCTCTTGTGGTCTCTGAGGAGATTGACCCGACTGAAGTGATTCATTTGAATATGAATCAATATCTGATATTCTTGAACTTTCTTCTTCATGCCATGGAATAGTCACTTGTACTTCTTCATTCAATTCCCAATTCCACATTGCTTTCTCATCAAAGATAATGCTCCTTGAGAGTTCAATCTTTTTAGTTTCTAGATTAAAAACTCTATACCCTTTCTCACAAATCCCATATCTGAGAAATACTCCCTTCATTCCAGTTTCTTCTAGCTTGTGTCTTTTCTGAGTAGGAATATGAATATAGCACAGTGAACCAAATATTCTCAAGTGCTTGACACCTGGTTTTCTCCCACTGAACTTCTCGAATGGAGTTGTATTATCCAGAGCACTTGTTGGACTTCTATTTTGCAGGTATACTGCTGTATTGATAGCTTCTGCCCAAAATTTCAAAGGGATTTTCTTCTCATGCATCATTGTTCTTGCCATTTCCATCAGAGTACGATTCTTTCTCTCTGCAACTCCATTCTGTTGCGGAGAGTAGGCTATAGTTAGTTGCCTTTCTAATCCCATCTCTTCACAAAACTTTGAAAATTCCAAAGATGTATATTCTCCACCTCTATCACTTCTTAGCTTCTTAATTTGATAACCACTTTGCAACTCAACCATGCTTTTGAACCTTTTGAATATGTTGAATGCTTGAGACTTATGCTGCAAGAAAAACACCCAACACATTCTAGTGTGATCATCAATGAAGGTGAGAAAGTATCTATTCCCTCCAAGAGTGATAGACTGCATTGGACCACAGATATCAGAGTGAATCAGTTCTAGTGGTTGAGAGGCTCTCCAAGCTATTTCCTTATCAAATGAACTTCTGTGACTCTTGCCTATAGCACAACCCGAGCAAGTCTTCTTAGATTCTTGTAACTTAGGTAGACCCTGAACCATGTCTTTCTCTTGTAAGAGTCTCAAACTACCGTAGTTTAGATGCCCGAATCTTCTGTGCCACAAGCAAGATGGTTCTCCAAATGTTGCTCTATTTGCCACAGGAGGATTGACATATTTGAGATCTAAGGGAAAACATCTGTTCCCTTTCATTTGAACCCTTGCAATCAGCTCTTGCAGTTGCTTATCTTCATAAATGTCAACCTCATTATCACCAAACACCAACCAATGCCCATGCTCTATCATCTGTCCTACACTCAACAGATTCTCATCCAGACCAGGTACAATCATGACTTCCCTAATGAATCTAGTAACCCCTTGCACATCTATAGCCAAAGTACCTTTGCCTATTGATTGCACTAAATCACCAGTGCCCATCTTAACTTTACAGTTCACATTTCTATCTATATCAATAAGTAAGGACTCATGAGCAGTCATATGATTACTACAAGCACTGTCCACATACCACACATTCATATTTTTTTCAATAGAAGCTGAATGACAAGCATAGAACATAGTAGCAGGTTCTGTTACCTTGCTAGCCAAGTTTGCAAGTTTCTCAGTCTTATTTGATTGTTCACAGTCTTTAATGAGATGCCCAAAACGGTTGCACCCATAGCACTTTGGCTTTCCTTTAAACTAGCATTCTCCATAGTGAAGCTTATCACAGTGCTTGCATTTCCCTTTTGCTTGATCTGATTTTTCCCCTGGTTCATGCTTTCCTCCTTGGTTGCCACTATTTTGAGGTTTTGAATCCCATTTCTTACCCTTCGATTTCCAGCTCTTTTTTGATTTATTATTACCAAAACCAGAGTTGGATTGAGATCCCTTTTGATTTATGCTCATGCTGCTGAAGGCCTTCTCAGTGGTGTTCTCAGCATGCCTATCAAGGCGCTGAGCAAAACCCCTCAATGCAGCAATCACCTCTTGCACCTCAATCATTTCAATATCCTTAGTTTGTTCAATTACATAACAGACAGGATCAAACTCCTTAGTCAGACTTATAAGCAGTTTTTGAACTAACCTTCCTTTGGATAGGTCTTCCCCATATCCCTTCATCTGATTCACAAGCTCAAGTAGGCGAGTGAGGTATCCAGACAAGGTCTCATCATCCCTCATCCTTGTATACTCAAAATCACGACGCAAACCCTGCAATTTGATAGATCTGACCTGCTTATCACCATGAAATTCCTGATGTAAAATATCCCATGCACCCTTTGAGGTTTCTTCATTCGAAATCCTTGGAAAAATGTCTTCTGAGACAGCCCCTTGGATAATCCCAAGTGCCTTAGCATCCTTCATTAACAGAGCTTCCTTCTCAGAATCCGATGACCCAGCATCATCCACATTCTTCCCCTTTGAATCTGGAATTTTAAGCCCATTTTCAACTAAATCCCAGATTCCATGAGATTTGAAAATCGTTCTCATTCGAATCTTCCAAAATTCATAGTTGTCCCCATTGAATATTGGAGCTCTGAGATCACTCCCTCCTGACCCAGCCATCTGAGACAGAATCAATGAACTGAGTCGGAAATTTCTCGTCGGATTTCCAAGCTCAGCCCACACACAGCTTCAACGCCCACTACACAGATCCAACCTTCGCTGCTGATACCATGTTGAGATTTGGATTGTCAAGGGAGCTACAGAGCCAAAGACTACGGGAGAGAAAGAGTGACTGAGCAAGAAGGAATCAAAAATGGTTATGACCACTACTCCTCTGCTAATCCGTTGCAGCATAGCAGACTATATTCATATCCCAAAATGTATCCTTACATCAGCAAATACAATCTAACCGTTGTGAAGGCTAAACCAATGTGAATATGACACATGGCTTTACAAAGCTTTACAGCCGCTGAAATAAGAAAAACAATCCTAAGCCTTACACTTGGCATATGAGCTCAAGGTGCTCAGCTCACAGATGACTTAAATGGACTAAATATAAACTGACTAAGTACTTACTAACTAATCAGAAATTAGCTAGGCAGTTTACATTTTAACAAGAGCATTATTTCGTATTTTTGTTGTTGGCTTTTATGTTTACAGCCTCATTTGCCATTTTAAACCCACACATTTTGTGTGTGCATACTTATAAGGAGCAGACTATATATGCAGATTGGGTTTCAATTTGATTTCCCTAGAGATGCTGAAAGCAAACAGCCTTCAAAGGTTGTTTCTTTCCCCCTTTTTTAGTGTGATAGAAGTTCCGTGGAGTTCATAATTGCATAAAAGGAGTCAAAGTAGTGGCTGCGGCGGGTGGAGGCACTTCTTCGAAGGGCCCCGTCCGCCGGCCTGCCGGTCCGATCTGGAGAATTCATGTTCCGGCAGGTGGGCTAGACAGAATGGTTTCCACAATATATGCAAAATTATTTCAAATACCAAGAGGAAGCAAAAGTGGTTTCCCATCCATAAGAAAAAATTTCATTGGTTACTGTCATTTTACAACAAAAAAATCCAAAATGGGCTGTTTCTTTTCAACCTCTAGAGAATTAACTATCTTCTATCTAATTGACCCCCCACAAATTGAGGATACAGTGCAAACACCAGCAGATGTTGTGAGGGGAATATCTCTGTAGCAGGCCACTAGGTCAGTGTTAGTATGCAGATCCACTTGCAAGCTCTCCCACACTTTCTTCTTGGGGTTCAACACCTCATCAGGCTCACCTGCGAACCCCGAAAATGTAACTCTCTCGCCAACCTGAGCTGCTTTAGGCGGGTTGACCAATTCAACCGTGGCGTGGTCACTGTTCGAAGCAACAAGAACCATCGCTTGTGATTTAATGTTAGAATTTGGCATAGATATATTGTTTCTGGTTTTTACAGTTTTCTAAGTAAAAACCTTTTCTCTAGCAACGTATGCTATATTGAATAGAATCCAAAAAGAGAGAGAGTAAATGAGAATGTTATCAGCCTGCTGCTATATTGCAGCAGAGCCAGCAACAGACACACAAGGCATGACACAAGCTGCCAAAAAACATATCCTAAAAACTAGGACACAATGACTCATCTCCAGCCAATCACAGGTCATTGGAGGCTCAAATTCTTACCCTAGATAAGAATTTGTTACAACAGAAAATCTAGGACAGCTAAGGAAGGACAGCTGTAGACTTTCCTAAAATAGTAAGAAAACTAGCCGTTAACATAATCTGTAACGGCTATTACTAAAAAAGTAAAGTTCCTCAGCTCCTTCGATTCTTCATCCTATTCACTGTCAATCTGCAGGATTAACTTCTGCAGCTTGATTCCATACTAGTAAGCAGCTTAACTCTCAACAGCCTCTCCTAAGCTACTTACTGGTTTAACTCCAAGCTTCAACCTCAAAAAATTGAATCGATCTTTGGGCAAAGCTTTTGTAAAAATATCTGCCAACTGTTCTTCACTTCTGCAAAAATTCATCTTGATCACTCCTTCCTGCAAAGCTTCTCTTATGAAATGATACCTTCGATTTATATGCCTTGTTTTCTGATGGAAAACACGATTTTTGATCATTGAGATTGCTGACATGTTGTCACAAAACAGTGGTGTTGCATCAGATTGCATTTCACCAAAATCATCCAACACAAACCTCAACCAAATGGCTTGAGCTGTTGCCTCAGCTGCTGAGACATATTCAGCTTCTGCAGTTGACAGTGCAACTGTGTTTTGCTTGACAGAAGCCCAAGAAAAAACTCCACTGCCAAAACTGAATGCATATCCAGATGTGCTTCTACTGTCATCTTCACTGCCAGCCCAATCAGAATCACAAAAACCAATCAGGACAGCATTCTTGTCCCTTGTAAACTCAATGCCATAGCTGATAGTGCCTTGAATGTATCTAAGAACCCTTTTTGTAATTCCCATATGCTTCTTTGTGGGACTATGCATGAATCTTGATAACAAACTGGCTGCAAACATTATGTCAGGTCTAGTTGCAGTTAGATACAGCAGACTGCCAACTATTTTTCTAAACAAACCTTCATCAGCCAGGTCACTTCCATCAACTTTCTTTAGTTTCTCACCAGTGGGTAGAGGAATTGTTACTGGCTTACAATCCTCAAGACCAAACTTCACAAGCAAGGACTTTGCATACTTGCTTTGATGAATAAACACCCCTTTTTCAGTTTGTAGAACTCCCATCCCCAAGAAATGATGTAGGAGTCCTAAGTCAGTCATTTCATACTTCTGCATCATGTCCCTTTTAAACTCACTGAGCAGTGCATTACTGCTTCCAGTATAGACAATATCATCAACATATATAGAGACAATAATCAGTTTACCTTCTTCATCTGTTCTGGTATATAAAGTGGCCTCACTAGTGCTTCTTTTAAAGTTGCAGCTTGTAAGATAGGTGTCTATTTCACTGTACCAGGCTCTGGGAGCCTGCTTCAAACCATAGAGAGCCTTCTTCAGTTTATAGACTTTTTGACTTGCCTTTTTCACTTCAAACCCTTCTGGTTGCTCAATATAAACCTCCTCCTCAAGTACTCCATTTAAGAAGGCTGACTTAACATCTAATTGGAACAACTTCCAACCCTTTTGAGCTGCAAGTGCAATCAGTGTTCTAATTGTATCTAACCTTGCCACTGGAGCAAAGGTCTCATTATAGTCAATTCCAGGTTTCTGAGCATACCTTTTAGCTACAAGCCTAGCCTTGTGTTTTTGTACTGTTCCATCCAGATTTAGCTTGGTTTTGAACACCCATTTGACTCCTATGACTGGTTTATCCGAGGGTCTTTCCACCAGCTCCCAAGTTTCATTCTTTTCAATGGTTTCAATCTCAGCCTCCATTGCTTCCTTCCATGCTTTGTCTTCAATAGCTTCATAAAACGTTTCAGGTTCAATAATAGTCATGTGACATCTTGCATAGATGTCCTCCAAACTTCTTAACTTTACTGGTGTATTAGTTGGAGTTGGGCCTTGACTGGTGTCACTGCCATTGTTTTCAGAAACATGTTCATCATCTGAGCTTAAATGATTCAGGTTTGGTGAATCAATGCTGTGAATTTCATGTGAGATTTCTGCTTCATTTGTCTCTGAATTTCCATTTTCAAAGATGAGAGGCATTGGGACAGATTCATCTTGCTTGCTTTCCCAATTCCAGAATTTATTCTCATCAAAAACAACACTTCTTGAGAGTATAATCTTCTCAGTTTGAAGATTAAAAATCCTGTAACCCTTCTCACAGCTGCCATAACCCATAAAGACACCTTTGCTTGCTTTGTCATCAAACTTCTGTCTAAGGTTTGATGGAATGTGACTGAAGCAGATGCTGCCAAACACTCTCAGATGTTTTACACCTGGTCTTCTTCCTGTGAAAGCTTCAAATGGTGTTTTATCTGAAATAGTAGTGGTATAGCATCTGTTTTGCAGATACACTGCAGTACCAACTGCTTCAGCCCAGAATTTTAAAGGAACTTTCTTCTCAGTCATCATTGATCTTGCCATTTCACAGATGGTTCTGTTTCTTCTCTCAGCAACCCCATTTTGCTGAGGTGAGTAGGCAATAGTTAGTTGCCTCTCCATGCCAAGGTCACTGCAAAACTCCAGGAATTCATGTGAAGTGTATTCTCCACCTCTGTCACTTCTTAACTTCTTTAAGCTGAATCCACTCTGTAGCTCAACAAAAGCTTTGAACTTTTTGAACACACTTATCACACTTGACTTATTTCTGAGAAAATATACCCAACACATTCTTGAGAAGTCATCAATGAATGTGATGAAGTATTTGTTTCCTCCAATGGACTCATTTTGCATTGGGCCACATACATCTGTGTGTATCAATTCAAGGGGAGTGGTAGCTCTCCAAGGCTTCTCATTTTCAAATGGTTCCCTGTGGCTTTTACCATACACACACCCTTCACATACTCCTTCCTTTTCTGAGAAATTAGGCAGGCCTAACACCATTTGAGTTTGCTGCATTTTTTTCATGCTTGCAAAGTTCAAATGACCCAACCTTCTGTGCCAAATCCATGGATCTTCTTGTACTGCTGCCCTCATTCCCATTGAGCAGATAGACTCCATAGATAGTGGGAAACATCTATTTCCTGCCATTGCAACTTTGGCAACAACATTATCAAGGCTGCTGTCATCACATATCAATGCATAGTTGTCTCCAAATAGGATGTAGTAACCATGCTCCATCATTTGTCCTATACTCAACAAATTCTCATCCAGGCCAGGAACAAGCAGCACTTCATGTATGTATCTTCTCCCTTTTCTTGTTTCAACTACAAGTGTTCCCTTTCCTGTGGCTTGAACAAGATCACCAGTGCCCATTTTCACTTTGCAGGTCACTGATCTATCAAGATTGATCAATAAAGCCTCTTGAGAGGTCATGTGGTTGCTGCAGGCACTATCAACAAACCACACAGATTTGCTTGATGCAATTGAACTTGCATGACAAGCATAGAACATTGTTCCTGTGATTGCCTCTTCCTCCTTTGCACAGTTTGCAACTTGCTTACCACTTTCACAGTCCTTGGTTAGATGACCAAATCGACTGCACTTTCCACACTTAGGTTTTCCTTTATATCTGCACACACCAAAATGATATTTTTGGCACACTTGGCACTGTGGTTTCACCCCACCTTGACTGCTACTGCCAGGTTTGTTTTGAGAATCAAAAACGTTGTTCCAATTCCCTCCAGAGCCATTATTGCTATTAAAGTTTCCACCTTGAGACCAGTTTGAGCCCTTTTTGTTCTGTCCATGCCATTTTTGATTTGACTTTCCCTGAGAACTCTTGTTAGCTCCAGAAGCTTGATTATTTCCAATTCTGAGACTGCTGAAAGCCTTCTCAGTTCCTGCCATTTTATCTCTTTCATCATGCAAATCTTCTCTCTTATCATAGACTTTGACAGAAGCAAGAATTTCTTCAACTCTAATAGTGTCAAGGTCTCTGGTTTCTTCAATAATAGACACTATGGACTTGTACTTCCTACTTAGACTCATCAACAGTTTTTGAACAATCCTTTTCTCTGTTACATCTTCTCCTAGAGATTTCAAGTTGTTTACTATTTCAAAAAACCGAGCCAAGTAGTCATCCAGAGATTCAACATCATTCATTCTTAAATACTCAAAATCAGCTCTAATAGCTTGTAATTTCACAGCTCTTACCTTTTTATCTCCCCTGAACTCTCTTCTCAGGATTTCCCAAGCACCTTTTGCAGTCTTCTCATTTCTGATGCGAGGAAAAAGTTCATCTGTAAGTGCTCCTTGAATAAGACTCAAAGCCTTGGCATTTTTGATCTTATCTTCTCTGGAGATAGTAGGTGCTTCCTCTGGTATTTGCTCAGTCTCACCTTCTTCACTTCCAGAAACTACTTCCTCTTCAATAACCGGCTGTGCTTGTATTCCAAACTCCACTGCATCCCATAAATCATAGGCTATGAGAATGGTCTCCATTTTTACTGACCAAAAATCATAGTTTGCCCCATTGAACTGTGGAGTTCGTAGATCTCCCCCTGCAGATCCTGATCCCACCATTTTTATGTGAGTTTCAGTGAACCAACCAGTAAAGGATTACTCACAGCTCACGCCCCTTCTCTGAAAATCAGACTAGAGCTCTGATACCATGTTAGAATTTGGCATAGATATATTGTTTCTGGTTTTTACAGTTTTCTAAGTAAAAACCTTTTCTCTAGCAACGTATGCTATATTGAATAGAATCCAAAAAGAGAGAGAGTAAATGAGAATGTTATCAGCCTGCTGCTATATTGCAGCAGAGCCAGCAACAGACACACAAGGCATGACACAAGCTGCCAAAAAACATATCCTAAAAACTAGGACACAATGACTCATCTCCAGCCAATCACAGGTCATTGGAGGCTCAAATTCTTACCCTAGATAAGAATTTGTTACAACAGAAAATCTAGGACAGCTAAGGAAGGACAGCTGTAGACTTTCCTAAAATAGTAAGAAAACTAGCCGTTAACATAATCTGTAACGGCTATTACTAAAAAAGTAAAGTTCCTCAGCTCCTTCGATTCTTCATCCTATTCACTGTCAATCTGCAGGATTAACTTCTGCAGCTTGATTCCATACTAGTAAGCAGCTTAACTCTCAACATTTAATACCCCTCATGGTTGCTGGCTTCAGATTGCAAAGAACACAGACCTTCCGGTTCTGCCACAGAAAAGTTAATATAAATAAACTAATGGACAAGTAGGTGTTAATTCGAATTTTATTGTTGAAAATTCTGTAGATGCAAACACAAACCTGCATATCTTCAATGGGTATATACTTGACAAGTCCACTCACAACTGTTCTAGCCTGTCCTTCGCCAACATCAATCTCTTGTATGTAAAGTGAATCAGCATCAGGATGCTTCTGAGCTTTCGTAATGAGGCCAACACGAATATCAAGTCTAGAAATGGAAATCTCTGCTTCAGCTGCAGATTTTGTGGCCTGTTGCTTTTTCTTTCCACTGTTGTCTGTTACAAAAATGGATTATTGGGGTGGATATATATTTATGTTAGCAATAACTAATAAATGGTATATGATTGTTTTCAAATATAAGTGCCCACAAAACATGAGTTTAGCTTGTGGACCAGACCAACATGCGGAAATTCTAACCTGAAACTTTCATTTTCTTGAGTTGTGCAGCCACCTTCACTGCTTCAGCTTCTTCCCGCTCCTTCCTGTCCGCTTGACTTCCAGCAAACTTCTTCCTTAAGGACTCCACTTCTTCATCTTTCTGTGTCCAAGTACAAACTTTCACTAAATTAGAATCTACAAATAGGCAAGTGATGCAGCAATCATATCATGGCAGGCTAGAGAGTGCAACATTGAAAGACAAAGCACATCAAAGACATACCAATTCCTTGAACAATGGCTCTGGTTTCCCAATCTTGTGACCAACAGGTACAATCTCCCAAGGTCGTCTTGCCCTATCAATATCTCCTTTATCATCACAAAGTGATATGTGCTTCTCAGGAGGTAAATTAAGCTGCTTAAATACCTTGAATGCAATTAAAGAAAAAATATATATATCAGCATGGATGATTATAGTAATATCACTTGATCAAAGAAATATTTCAGAGTAACACAATCATCTACGAACAGAATTTATTACTTCGAGAGAAAATGATGGCATAAAAGGTTCCAACAAACAAGCAAGAAGATGCACTAGTCCAACTGAAGTTCTGATAACAAAAGCGCAACGAGGTTGGTCCTCCTTGTAAAGCTTCCAGAATTGGCTTTCCTGCATGGTAATTACAGATTATGCAACTTAGCAGCAGCTGAATAATCGGTTTCACAGACAATATACTTAACAAAAGAACATATCCATAAATCGCTTACTTGCAGATATGCATTCCCTTCACTAGAAATGCTCATTGCTGTTTTCAGTCCTTGCTTTAGTTTAACCTACACAAAATGTAGATAGAATGTCATGCCAATGCAAGACACATGTGAAAAAGGAAGGTGGGGAGGAGACACTTCCAGTCATTTGCAACAAGACTGTCATCTAAATATCAATTACCTTCTCCATTGCTTCTATATATTGCTCCACATATTTTCCAACTTTTTCAGCTAATTTCTCTGTTAAAAGATCTGACTCTGCCCTTGGAGCATCTGGAATAATGGAACCATATCCTTGACCTGTACATGGATTTTGTTAGTTTATATGCTGCAAAGTGCCACATATACCATGCATGTTAAAACGAAATGCTGACCGACCTGAAGGTTTGGAAACAAAACTCAAAACTCGATTTATGAAGTTGCCCAAATTATTCAGCAATTCGCTGTTCAGTTTTGCTTGCAAGTCGGCCCACGTAAATAATGTGTCTGATACCTATTTCATCAAAAAACAAAATATTAAAACGAGTAAACAAAGATACAGAGAAAGAAGGACATGAATTACAAACCATCACCCAAAAAATAAAAAAAGAGTCAAAAAGGAAGATGGAATCATTAAAGTTACCTCAGGCCTATTAGTTAGCAAGTAATATCTCCATACTTCAACAGGAATGTTTGTATCTTTTGCATCATTTCCAAAAACCCCTATGCCTTTACTCTTAGAAAACTTTCCTGTGAAAACCATCAAAATTTAGATCACCTAGTACATATCGCGTAAAGTTTGAGCTTTTATAAATAAAGTCTTATAGAATCATGCGTCCATACCTGCTTCGTAGTTTAAGTACTCAGTAACACTAATAGTCTTCATTAAAGTCCAATTTTCACCAGTTCCAAGAAGCGTTGACGGAAACATCACCTGAAAGATAAATTAATAAGTACACAGTTGAAATAAATTCTTTTTTGAAGCAAGAAATGCTGAGAATACGATGCTTACTGTATGGAATGGCACGTTATCCTTGCCCATAAACTGATACAACTCCACATTCTCAGGATTTTTCCACCATTTCTCCCATTCATCAGTGTAGCATTTAGTAATTGATACATATCCAATTGGAGCATCAAACCACACATAGAAAACCTACCAATAACAAAGTTAGAACAAATGTAACAAATTTTGAAAATAATTAACAAAAATTAGTAGAATTAGCATAAGTGTAGTATTAACCTTGTCCTTGAAGTTATCATGTGGAACTGGAACCCCCCACTTTAGATCTCTAGTAATACATCGTTGTTTAAGTCCCTCTTTGAGCCATGCATTTGTCGCTTGAATGGCATTTTGGCTCCAAGACCCAACCACTGATGTTTTATTGATATACTCTTCCAGTTTATCTTTGAGCAAAGGAAGTTCTAGAAACAAGTGATTTGTATCATGAATTTGTGGAGTTGTCTTACATACCTGCTTGCAATTAACAAAAATGAGAAATATAAGATTGTAACAATATTGTGTCTCTCCATTTAATGTTATATGCGAGGAAAAAAAAACTCTCACAAAGGATATGAAAAAAAATCTATACCTTGCATTTAGGATCTTTTAGTTCTGTTGGATTCAAAAGCTTTCCACAGTTTTCACATTGATCTCCTCGTGCAGAAGCATAGTCACAACCTTGACTCGGGCATGTCCCCTCCACAAGTCTGTCGGCTAAGAACCTTTTGCATGTGTCACAATAAAGCTGAATTACAGTACAAATTCAAGTTAAAATAAATTATAGAAATACACTTTAAAACATAACTCAATCTTAATACATGGACATAAGCATGCAAATCAGTGACTAAACCAATAGAAGACACATTTACAAGCCAATGAATGCTACCTGCTGCATTGTGTTCTCTGAAAGCCATTCATTCTCCAACAACTTTTTGAAAATCGCTTGACGTACTTCCGTTTGTTGTGGTGCCGATGTGCGCCCAAATTTGTCAAAGCTTATATTAAACCACTTATAAACCTCCCTATGAATTGCATGATATCTACAAGAATATAACCATTTGAAATAAATTTTAATAAAACGTACACAATAAATAGAAGTTAAGTTTACCAAATAATATAAATTTTACTGAAAAATTTACTTGTCACAAATCTGTTGGGGGCTACACTTCTCTTCCATAGCTTTGGTCTCCGTTGCCGTGCCGTACTCATCAGTTCCACATACGTATACCGTATTGTAGCCTCGAAGACGGCAGTAGCGTGCAAAGACATCGGCACTCAACACACCTGGCCAACACAACAAAAAGAATACATGAATTAATTTCAAGAATCTATTTGGTTCCCAAAAAATTAGAAGGAAAAAAAAAAAGGAGCAGATAAATACAGCCGATAATATTTCCTAGGTGGGGGACATTGTTGACGTAAGGCAAGGCGCTGGTGATCAGGATGTTTCGCTTGCCAGGGATGGGTAGCTTGGCAGCCGTTTGCTCCTCCTTGGAGGTAACTGCGAGGTCTCCCATGTCCATGTACGGTTCTCTCCTTCAGTGTCTGGGCTAGAAACAAGAGCTTAAAAAACTGCAATTCAAGATAAAAAAATCTCTCCACTGTTTTCTTATCAGGTTCCTTAGTATTCAGACAGTGTTTATGATGTAGGAGAGCACGGGTGTTTATAAATGACCCTTACTGCAACTGTTTACGAGGCTTATATAGACATCAAACCGTAGCATAACCTAATTGACAAAGGAAAATTTAAACAAAACAGGAAATAAACTAAATCCTAATTGGTATAGGAAAAATTTAATCAAAACTGGAAAAAACCAAATTCTTAATGAAAATTGGAAAACTCATATCAAAATAACTTAATAATTTAAGATCACTACTAAAACTTAGCCTTAGTGGCTGATGAGCCCACTTAGATTAGTAAAGTCTAGGTCGGTCTCATAGATACTCTGCGTCAGTTTACTTTATCTCCACCACTCCCAGTGTTTACTTCATAGAACACATATATATATATATATATATATATATATATGGGCAGAGATTCAAAATTCCGAAGTAATTGTTTCAAGTTTCAACACTCTAGTTTGGATCTCGCAATTCATAGAAGAGATTTTCTGTTTGATCATTCAGTAAAATGATCAATGCATGCAGCATGCTCAAAAACATAACAGAAACAGAAATTACAAGCACGCAGATTACACAAATACAGAAATCCAGCAAACCCCTGCAATCCAGAAAGCCCCGAAAACCCAGAAGTCAGATAAGGACCCAAACGAAACTGAAAACTGAAAAAGGGTAAGGTTATGCATTTGATGTTGTGGTTTGCTTTTTCTTTTTCTTTTTTTTTGGTGGTTATATCTTCCCTTTGTACTTTGTATTTTAATGTGTATGTATCTGTCATAATAATTTTGCACAAAAAAATCGGTATTTACTTATAAAATACTTAAGCACAAAACACAGTTTTAGGTCAGCAGCTAATTACAATATCATAACAAGGGAAAAAAGAAATATATTGAGAAGAGAGTGTATGGCAAGTCAAGTGTAATCTAAAACCAGAGCTGTGAAATTGCAGAACATGTCTTTGTGTTGTGTACATAGAAGTTTCAGTTTCGAGCTCGATAATTAAGTTTCAATTTCGTTTGACTAAACAGAGCAATCATTAGACAAAGAGGATACAATCTCCAAGTATAATTCAGGGCTGAAGTTGTTTACAGCGCAGGTATATTTTACGATCCTCGTTCACTCCCACAAGCTCAAACTGGAAATTCATGCAGCTATGTTTTTAGACAACCTTTGCCATACATTTTCCTTGTGTGCTTGTCTAGATTCTTTTTGCCTTTCATTTGATATTGTAATTAGCTACTGTCTTAGGAATATTATTAATTGACGCAATGTGAAGTTTCAAATCAATTTCACTAGTCTAAAAGTACTTTGTGTGCTTTAATTTTGTTTTTCATATGTTACCTACCATAAGTTATCACACATGGATTCGGATTCTCCACTTATCATACTTATGTCTAGAACTGCCTTGTATATTTTGGATTCCCAATTACTATAAACTCTGACACCCAAAATGACATCGCCTTAGACATAAGTACAATACAAAGCACCAAAAAAAAAAAAGAGTAGATGATCTTATTGCATTTGTGATAACATATAGGACAAGGAATACATGAAGCATTCTGAAATCTCATTTGCATTACTTCATCATAACTGATGCTATATTATCATAACTCCAAGTCAAAGCGGAGACAGGAAACTAAGGTGTACAGAGAAGGTGAGCTGAAAAACCAACAGATAGAGAACCTTGCCATAATCTCAATTTCTAGGTGCCCCTACTTCGTCCTCATCATTGGTCTGACCATTGCAACAATCTTAATAAACCACTCAGGCCTCCTTGTGATCAGAAGGTCTGCTAGAACCACTCCGATTAACCCAACCCACTTCCAAATCCTGCCAAAACAAATTTCCAATCAAATTCAATTCTAGAGCTTGAATCATCTTCTTCTACAGAGGAAGGGGGCAGTTGAGGGGCCTCAGTATTTCCACATTTATCTGGCAATGGATCACCACACAGTCCCGGGTTTCCCTCATACGAAGTAATGTCGAATGAAGTAAGTTGGGTTCCTTGCGGTATAGGACCTGTAAGGTTGTTGTGAGAGATATTGAGCATTTCCAAGAAAGTAAGGTGGGTGAGTTGTTGAGGGATCTCCCCTGAGAGCTTGTTTTGTGAAAGGTCCAACGATTCAAGCAGTGTTAAGTTCCCCAAAGATGATGGGACGCAACCACTGAGAGTATTGTTGGAAACATTGAGCGATCGGAGTCCCTTTAGGTTCCCATTGAATTCAGAAATATTCCCTTTGAATTTGTTGGTTGAGAGATCAACGGATGTAAAATCTTCTTCAATCTTTAGGTAGTATCTCCTCACACCTTTATTTGTTATGATGGTTTTGAAATCATAAATGAAATAAAATCACTTTGTATTATTCTCCTCCCATGTAATAAAATCACTTTGTTTCAACTATTGTTTTATTGTCCCAAACCCCTTCATCACATAAACCAACCATGGTATCAGAGTGTCACAAAAACCCACACCTCCTAAAATTCCAACATTTTCAAACAAGGTGTGCGGATTGGGACAAAAAAATTCCGAGACGTAGTTGTATATAGTAAATAAATAACTACTTAATATTACTCGGACTTAACCATCTTCATCAAGAGATAATATTTTTTGACATTTTGATCAATAAAGAAGGGATTGGAAAATAATAATAATAATAAACTCGGGGCATAGTGTTTTCACACTGCAAATGGCTAAAGTCAAGAACTCACGATCACAGAAAATTCCATCCTTGAAAGTAAGAACCACTGTTATCAATTCGAAGCAAAGAAAAAATGGGTTCCTCTAAATTACATATATAAATGCAATTCGTGATATTTCCAATTAAAAAGACCAAGAAACTCCAAGTCAAGTTGCCATATTGAATTGAGGTGCTGCGAAATTGAGACCAAGTGTAAATTTCCAAAGTTACGTCTTCAAGGGGCTTTGTATCAAACATGCACGTCACCATGTGCTCTGGACTTCAAGTGAATTAATAGGGGGTTAATTTTGGTAATTTCCGTTGACTTTTTTCACCTATTTAAGCTTCATTTTAGTCATTCAATTCAGTTAATCAATTTTAAGTCCTGGTATTTCAATCCTTTTGGTGAATTCTGAAGTGTAAATCAATAGTTTTAATTTACACCTTCACAAATTTTAAGTTAAAAACATAAAAATACTTTTGGGGTCGGTTTCATTTTCGTGGCTTTCTCCCTCTTCTGAATTACCTTCCTGAGAATTCACCAGCCATAGAAAACAGAAAAAAGAGCTTGATTTGTGGAGAGAGAGAGAGAGAGAGAGAGAGAGAGAGAGAGAGAGACTTAATTAAAAAGGCAGGGGGGACTGATTCATACCCCAAAAAAAAAAAACAGAGGGTTGAAAGCGAGAGAGAGAACGGAATGGACTTGGAATAATAAATTTCAAACAAGATGGGATTGGGAAACTTCAAGCGAAGGGACTATGAAATTTGTATGTACTTGCATTGCCAGAACATATATATGCAGACTTCATTTGACTCGAAGTCAAGTCATCATCCAATTACCTAATAGTCATACGTTAAGAGATAAGTACCATTAGGGTTTCGGTGGTTCGGATGTGATGAGTCTCCCTAACCCTAGTCTTTGTTGGTCGCAGTGATCTTGTGTGCTTGTACTTGGTTTTGGTTTGTGTGTCCTTTTGCATGCTTTGTGATAAAAATTGATTTTCCAAGCTGTCAAATTAATCATGGCTACATAAAAAGAAAAAAGAAAATCAATTAATTAAAAAGGGTTGGTCTTTAATTGATCAAGCATTTTTTGGGTTGTGCGTATTTTTCCTAAATTAATTCAACTTCTTATTGCGTTTGGTCATTGGAGAAATTGTATTTATTTCGGCATCTTTATTTTGTACTTGTTTTTATTTATTTTATTTTATTAATAAAATACTATCGCTCTTTAATATAATTAATATTAAAATTTAATGACATTTTACTACATCTGTTAAATTAGTGATGTGACAAGTAGAAGAGCGGTCTCTGCTCTGTACATCTTTAACTTGGATTCAGCATGGATAATGCAGCACCACCCAGCCCTTAGCATTTGGAGCGTTCGTTATTGAGCCAGTGCAAGATTTTAATATTCAGTTTATAAACAGTTCTTACTTAAGCATTGCCCTTGTATTTCCAATGTATTAAAATATTCTTTTCGAGGCGTAGTGTTTTCACACTGCAAATGACTAAAGTCAAGAACTCACAATCAAGAAAATTACATATATGCAATTTTTGATATTTCATTAAAAAGACCAAGAAACTCCAAGTCAATTTGCTAAATCACTCTGGATGCTACCTGCCCCTCTGTTCAAGTCAAGCACATATGTATGGACCGATAAAGACATGCAACCAAATAATCATCACAGAATTTTTCACATGAACCCCTCATTCTCCTTTCTCCTTTATTATAGTCTGTCCAGTCCTATTCATTTTTTACCAAACAACAGACTTAAGTTAAAAAAAAATAATAATAATAAATCAATATTTTATTTTATTATTTTGATTAACAATAATTAGATGCAAAATTCAAACTTTTTGCCTCAGTGTTTCTTTTATTTTTTTTCTTCAGTATCTTTCTTCCTCTTTCAGATCAAAGAAAATACAAACTAAAAATCACATTTGAAAAAAAATTAATATGTTGCAAAATTTGGATGGGAAACCAGATTTGAAAGATCTTCACGTTGAACAAACCAAACTACCCAGAAATGCAATCAGAATATCCCCAAATTGCTAGGTAGCCTTACAATTTCTATCCATCTGCATACGAGAACATCTAATCAACCACTTCTCAAATTCATAAAACATAACAAATTTTTTTTATTATTTATGATTAATTTGGGTTTGCATACCAAAATCATAAACACCCACTTCTCAAATTCCAGTTGATCGATCACAAGGCATCAAGGATCAAACTCAACCCTTCAACCACCAAAAACTATTTATCCCAAAAAATAACCCCAATACACCAATTTTACACAAGTTCTCTTAAATCATCACAAATGCCGAAAATTAAGTGATAAATAAATAAAATAAAATGTACTCAACATCTAACCCAAATCTTCAATTTTGGGAAACAGAAAGATGAATGAATGTTAAAAATCAAAAAAATCAAAAAAAATCCAAAAAAAAAAAAAACCACAGCGCTCAATATTTAACAAAAAAAAAAGGGAAAAGAAACAAGAACAGAGAAATCAGTTTTAGAAAAAAAAAAAATCAGAAGAGAGGAGAGGAGTGACAATAGAGACGACGTGAAGCGGTTGAGGGAGACGATGCAAGAGAGACGACGCGAGGGGGAGACGACCTGAAGAGGGAGAGTTCACGTTTGGCAAGAGATAGCCGACGAAGAGAGTCTTCGAAACCCATGTCTCGATGTGGGTTTTGATATTCAGCATATGCTGGATTCATATCCTAAACAAAAATTTAAGTCCAAGTCAGTGTGTGATGCAATTAACCCCATCAAACAACAGATTAGATTTATGACCATTTTAATTGAAAAAGTCACATCCAGTCCAGCCCACCAAACAAGGTCTGCTAATATTGGAACATTAAAACTAAAATGTATGCCCAAAAGCAGGAAAAAAGAACGAAAATTGGATTTCCTCTAAAAGGGAAATAGTTCATCCGAAAACTAAGATAAAGCCAAAAGATTATATAGCTTCGCTACTCTTTTGTAGAAGAAAGACTTCCAACCTAATGATTATCACTTCATCATAGAAAAATTCATCATGATAAAAAAACTGCGGGTGATTGAATTGCACCCAATTTTAAAATATTCTTTTATTTTTCTAAATTATTTAACTATTTTATTTTTGAGCAGCTGGTTGATGCGAAAGTGGTTTATCAACCTCAACAAGATAAAAGCGTGGCTCATGTCTTGGCTCAATTTGGGCTGCAGGAAGGCAACCAATTTTTATGGGAAGGAGAAGGAAGAAAAAACAAGAAAACAACTCCAAATGCATGACCTTATAACAAACCATACTTCTACATCCCCCACTCTACTCTTTCCGTATCATTAGCCTCACTATTCGAACGATCTTAAGAAACAACTCCTGCCTTCTTGTGATCGCGACATCCGCGAGAACAACTCCCACTACAAACCCACTTCCAATTCCAGCCAAGACAAATCCCAAATCAAATTCAAGCTTTTGAGCTGAGCCTGAATCACTGTCTTCTTCAGTTGAAGGTGGCGGTTGAGGGGCCCCTTGATTTCCGCATTTTGGTAATGGATCTCCACACAATCCTGGGTTTCCCTCATATGAAGTGCTATTCATTAAAGTAAGCTGGGTACCTTGCGGTATAGGACCTGTGAGATTGTTGTGAGACACATCAATGTTCTCAAGGAATGTAAGCCTCGTCAGTTGTTGGGGGATCTGTCCTGAGAGCTTGTTGTGTGAAAGGTCCAACGATTCAAGATTCCTTAAGTTCCCCAAGGATGATGGAATTGAACCATTGAGAATGTTGCTGGAAATATTGAGTGAGTGAAGCTCCTTAAGGTTCCCAATGAATTCCGGAATCGTACCTTCAAATTTGTTGCTTGAGATATCAATCGCTGCTAAGCCTTCTTGAATCTTCGAATACAACAAATCCAAACCTTTAATTGCTAATGTGATCGAATAAGCAACACTCCGTCCAATAGCAAAACCATGGAGGTCATAGGATACTTGTGCATACATGTATGTTGACTTGTTTACAGTAATATCTGGAAACAAAGGTGGAATCTCACCTTCGAAACGGTTGTAAGACAAATCAAGAATGCGTAAACTGGGGAAGTCAATATTTCTTCTGGACTGTCCTATTACACCATAAAACTCATTATGGTGCATTGCCAGAAGTTTTAACCTTGGAAGAGTCCCCAACCAAATGGGAAAAACATCATTGAATTCATTGTTTGACAAAACAAGATACTCGAGCATCACACAATTTGCCAATGACCTCGGTAATTGTCCCTGCAATTGGTTATGACTAACATCAATCATCCTCAAACTGCTTCTGTTGTTGTATGATTGAGGCATCATGCCATGAAAAGAGTTGCTTCCAAGAAGTAAAAGGATCAGATCATCACTAAAGTTTCCAAGACACTGAGGAAGCATGCCGCTCAAGTTATTTCTTGACAAGTCAAGGTACTGAAGAGAACTCATATTGCAAAGCAATGGTGAAATTTCTCCAGTAAAGTTGTTGTTGTCAGCTCCATATTCTAGCATGGATGGTGGAGGGACCGGTAAAACTCCATGAAAAGTGTTGAACGAAAGCCTCAAGCACAGTAGGTTAACCCAGGGTAGGACAGCTCGAAGTTCACCCAAAAAGAAGTTTCCAGAAATGTCCATCAATATCAGAGTTTCCTTGCTTATGTTCCACATCCAGTTTGGTATTTCGCCATGGATTTTGTTTTGTGCCAGATCCAACCGCTGCAAGTTTGTCTGATTTTTTAGGAAATATGGGAACTCTTTTAAATTGCATGCACTCAAGCCCATAGTGATGAACTGTCGAAGAGTTGAATTCATGCTATTGGATCCAGTAACAAATTCCAAATTGTTCCAATTCAATTGGAGCTCGTTGAGATTTTGTGCCTTCTGAAACATTTGAAACTCCACTACACCGCTCAAGTTATTTGACTGTAGATAAAGGATCTCGAGATTGGTGAGATTGGAAAATGAGGCAGGAATTGAACCAATCAACCCATTATAAGAAAAATCTAGGTAAACTAGTTTGGTGAAGTTACCTAGCCAAGATGGAATTCGACCAGTTAAAAAACTCGTACCAATCCTAAACACAGTCAACTGGGTAAGGTTTGCCAAGGAATCAGGAATGGGACCTCCAAATCTACTTGCTGAAATGTCTAGGTAAGTGAGCTGTCTAAGATTGCCAAGTGCAGGGGGAACCAACGAGTTTGAAAAATTGCATTGAGCCACATCCAACTCTTGCAATGAATTAAGCTTTTCAATCGAAGAAGGTATTGTTCCGAAAAACATAGTAAACCCAACTTTCAGTGAGATGAGAGGACTACTTCGATTAAATTCTGGAAAATATCCAGTGAGATCTTGGTTGTATCTCACACTAAGAACTTTTAAGTTCTGTAGATTGAAAATTCCCACTGGGAATTCGCCAAACAAATTACATTCCTTGAGGGTAAGGGATGTCAGAAATGATAAATTTGTCAAGGAAACAGGTATGATCGAAGATATGTTAATGAAACTAAGAGAGAGAGTTTCTAGACTAGTTAAATTTTGAACTAGACTTCTCATATCGGATGGTTGAAGTTTCAACAATCCCTGAGGATCATCAGAAGATGTTTCAATTTCAAGATTGCAACATAGATCAAGGTATGTCAACTTGGACAAGTGTGAGACTTCAGATGGGACTTGACCAGAAAAGAAAGAGGCAGAGAGGTCAAGATGAGTGAGGCTTGGAAAATTTCTTATGCTAGATGGAATTTGAGAGTAATTGAAGTTATTGTCAGAGAGGATTAACCTTTGAAGATGCACCAGGCTGAACAGGCTACTATTGGAGTCGAAAGAACCGTAGAGATAACTGCTGCTAAGATTAAGGCCAATAACATGACCCGTCTTCTCGTCACACTCCACCCCATCCCACAAGCAACAACTGCTATTTCCTCCTCCAGCTGGTTTCCATGATGAAACCTTTGGATAAGCACCGTCATAACGTGAAGCAGATTTGTCAATAATAAAGCTCTCCTTGAACTGCAGCAAGGCAGAGCGCTCCTCATCATGGCAAGAGGGCTGCTGCAAGGAGTATACAAAGTTAGCAGCCAAAAGATGAAACAGCAGCAGAACTAGTAGTTTGGAGAGCTTGCGAATCGACACGTTAAATAAGCAATGGGATATCCCCATACTGTTCTGAGATTTTGTTTTTCCTGTGCACTCTTAGCTAAATAAACATCTATGGAAATGAAAGTTAGAGAGCTAGGTATTTGTGGACTGCCATGATCAAGTTGTTGAGCAATACCATCACAAGAAAGATGCGGCCGGCAACAATGGGATTGCATATACTTGTATATAGTATAAGGAACATATACGTGGCCTGGTGTTTTCACACTCCAGAAGACTATAAACTATAAAGTCCAGAACTCACGATCTGATGAATAAAAAAGTGTAAAATGCAACCAAATAATCATCCTTGCAATTAAGAACCATTGTTGTCAATTCGAAACAAAAGAAAATCGGTTCCTGTCAATTACAGATATTTTCATTTAAAACAACTAAAAAACAGAAATATAACCATGCACTAAAATCCTTAATGCTCCCCAAATCAATTTTGGGATCAATTCTTCACAAACACCAAAAAAAAAAAAAAAAAAAAAAAAAAAAAAAAAAGGATTTGGTGGAGAGTAGAGTGTTGCAGAGAGTGGGTAGGGGCTATTGGGCAGTGGGGGTGTTGGAAGGGTTGGGGAAAGCCGTGGGATAATTAGGTTAACTTTTTAAAAATATTTTATTTTATTTTATTATTTTGTTAGTTTTAAAATATGCCTAAGTTTTTTAGTTATATAAAATTAAAATAAATGCCCTTAAACTTAACAGAATTAAACATAGGTGGTACATTGCAACATTCTATAAAGTTTAGGTGGCTAATAATAAAAATTAAAAGTTCAAGTGGTAATCGTGCACATGTCTAAAAGTTTAGGTAGTATTTATCCAAATTCCAATACAAATATATTGACTTGAACTTTCTTGGTTTTTTAAATTGAAAACGTCATAAACTTGGGGCCCGTCTGATAATCACTTCAATTTAAGTTTTCAGTCTTTATTTTTTGTGCTTGAGGAAAAAGAGGGAGAATGAGAGTGGAGATGACATTACGAGGGAATTGAGAGGGGAGGATGGGAGGCAAGAGTAACAAAAGTAAAAACAAAAATTAAAAACTGAAATCTATTTAAAATTGTTTTCATTTTTGTAAGAGCATGGAATTTTTTATATGATTATTTGGTTGCTGTAAACACGAATTTCCTGCGACAAATGAGACAAGAACACGTGTACAAAATAATATTTGTATTTATGAAATTTAGGGTTACAATCTCTGTATTGAATCCTCTGATTCGATCTCCAAAGTGTTTAAAGAAAATTTGTGTTTGATACAAGGGTCGTAGAGACTTGATCTTGATCAAACGGGTAGCACGAAGCTTGTTTGGTGTTTAGGATTTTTCTATGATGAAAGAACCGGCACGTGTTTGTTGTGCTTGGTGGCTCTTCCAAAGTAGGGTGAAGAATGCAGAGAGTTTTATGTTTCTTCTGAGTGCTAGGTTTTTTTCTCTCTCCTTTCGTCTTGAGGCCTCCTATTTATAGGCTTTTGTAGGATGCTTGACCTAAATAACTTTCCCTATTTAAAACCTTGTTTTGTGGGATTTTGATTTGATTTAAATCAATTCCCATAATCTGGCGATTTAACCAGATTATCTTCAATTGATTGACCTAATTAATATTTGATTTAAATCAAAGTCAATCACAGAAGATTCTTTCCTTTAATTTTGTCTTCATCTTGAACCGTTTGATGCACTCCGTCGGATGTCGCCATGTGTCATTTTTGACAACTAATCCGATTTTGATGAGTCACACGCCACATGGGCGAATTACGGGGCCCACGATTTAATCCAGCGAACCCTCATTATTTTCTTGTCCAATGGAATTTATTGCACCAAAATTTCTTTGTCTACAAATTGCTCCCACTTCAGGATGCATTGTAGACATGTGCTTTCTCACATGTAGGAGGTGCAGCTTGAAGTGTTCCTTTCTCTTTTTTTGTTTTTTTTTTTTTTGTTTTTTTTTTTTTGTGTAGATATCATCAAGAATATCCAATATTGGAACATGTTTCCAACGTTGGTTTCCTTTTTATTTTTATTTTTTAGATATCATCAAGAATATCCAATATTGAAAACATGTTTCCAACGTTGGTTTCTTTTTTTTTTTTGGTGTGTTTTTGGTGTGTGATATTATTAAGCTTAATAATATCCAATATTGGTAAGATCTTGGGAAGCAAGATACAAAATTCCATATTTTCCTAAACTAGGAATGAGAAACCCTAGCACCACTAGGAGCTTTGATGGTCTTTGGTTTCTTTAAATTGCACTATGTTCATGAATATTGAGATCAACCAAATAGAACAGCAAAAAAAAAACTCCTCTTGTTGGCAAGAAGGTCTACGACTTTGAAGTTTACGTCATCCGAATTCTCAGCAACCAAAGTGGTGAGAGTTGCTTGTTGGTAGGCTTGAACCCATTCTTTGTTTCATCATGTTCTTGTGTCAGCGTCTTCTTCCTCTTCTTCATCTTTTTTTTTTAAAATCTTTTTTTTTTTCGCATTCCCACCATGCAACATCAAACTTAATATTGGCATAATATTGGCATACTATTGCTGTGCTGCGTCGTCTTTTTTTTTTTTTTAGGTGCTTCAAAAGAAAGTGAAGAACGTAGACGTCCTATACCGCTTGGGTTTGATCCATCTTTCCGACTGGTGATAACCCGCTCAAGCGCTTAGGCTTTACGTAAGTGGAGGATGAGTGTAGAACGTAGACGTCCTATACCGCTTGGGTTTGATCCATCTCTCCGACTTGGTGATAACCCGCGCTTAGACTTTACGTAAGTGGAGGACGAGTAAAGAACGTAGACGTCCTATACCGCTTGGGTTTGATCCATATCTCCGACTTAGTGATTACCCGTTCAAGCGCTTAGGCATTACGTAAGTAGGAGACAAGTGAAGAACGTAGACGTCCTATACTGCTTGGGTTTGATCCATCTCTCCGACTTGGTGATAACCCGCTCAAGCGCTTAGGCTTGACGTATTGGAGGACGCCCAACTTGATCGAGCACATATACTTTCCCAAAGAGACTTCCTTCTTTTTTTTCCTTTTTTTTTTTCAAGATTCACCAAAGAAATTATCCATAGTGAAGCAACTTGATGTTGAACGAAAGATGTTAATGTAGCCCTGACGGAGTGAATTGGAAGTCGAATAGTGCCAAACTAATGAGAAACTCCAAATTTATTTTATTATGTGACTGAACTCAAAGTGGTCTCATGAGCTGCCTACGTACCCTTCTATGAAAAGAAGAGATCAAGTCATGACGTAGTTCAATGTTTTTTTTTTCTTTTCAGTTTGCAGTTTTGGCTCATACAAGCGAGTGAGCATTTGGTGCATTTTTGGCTTTTGCAGGCGAAGGAGCGTTTTGGTGCCTTGTGCAATTTAGGCTCGTGCAGGTGAATGAGCACTTGGTGCATCATACAGTTTCGGCTCGTCCAGGCAAATAAGCATTTGGTGCCTTGTGCAGTTTAGGCTCGTGCAGGCGAACGAAGGAACATTTGGTGCTTTGTGCAGTTTAGGCTCGAGTAAGCGAACAAAGGAGCATTTGGCGCCTTGTGCATTTTTGGCTCGTGCAGGCAAAGGAGCAATTGATGCCTTGTGCAGTTTAGGCTCTTGCAGGCAAATGAGCATTTTGGTGCCTTATGAGTTTTGGCTCGTGCTGGCGAATGAGCGTTTGGTGCCTTGTGCAGTTTTGGCTCGTGCAGGCAAATGAGCGTTTGGTGCCTTGTGCAGTTTTGGCTCGTGCAGGCGAATGAGCGTTTGGTGCCTTGTGCATTTTTGGCTCATGCAGGCAAATAAGCAATTGATGCCTTTTGCAGTTTAGGCTCTTGCAGGCAAATGAGCATTTTGGTGCCTTATGCAGTTTTGGCTCGTGCTGGCGAATGAGCGTTTGGTGCCTTGTGCAGTTTTGGCTCGTGCAGGCGAAGGAGCGTTTGGTGCCTTCTGCAGTTTTGGCTCGTGCTAGCGAAGGAGCATTTGGTCGAATTTGTGTTAAGCGAAGTGAGAAGTATCCTCCTTATGTTTTTTACCTCGGGAGGTGCTCGACGCATCATTCTTGTAGAATCCCTTGGGGAAGAAGTCATGTAGCATGATGGGGCTAGGCGACCTTTGTTTTAAGAGTTCATCTTTTGGAATCATTTTGTTCATATTTGATAATTCATTTCCTCTATGCCTTTTATGTGATTGAGGAGAACTTCTTTTGCTTACAAATATTTTTGATTGAAGAGTTCTTAGCAAAAGTGCACTATTATGTAACTTATTCCGAATAGCTAATGCCCATCCTTCATTATCGTCATCGAATGAATCGACACTACTTTGACTTTTCACCCCAACACACTCATACGGATTGAGTTGATGGGTTTCAGAGAATGCCCCCAGTGATTGAAGTGAGGGCGAATGTGCTGAACCAGATAAGACAAACGAGATCGTAGCATGGTTAGACTCTACCACCTTGTCAAGATCCATTTCGATTCTTCCTTGTTGTGCCAACTTCATGATGAGATCTTTCAACACGAAGCACTTTTCCACTGGATGATTGATGACACGATGGTACATGCAGTATTTCGGGTGGTTAATATGATTCATCTCTTCAGGGCGTTTGCACTCAGGTAACTCAATCACCTTATTCTCAAGTAAGTCTTCTAGCATGCCTTCTACGTCAGAGTCTGGAAAAGGATACTTCTTCTCCTTCATTTCTTTTAGGGTGTCTCGTCGTGGTTCTTGATCTTGAGTCAACTCGGCCTTCCTCGCATCTTTCTTGCCTTGAGTGGAAATCTTCATTGGAGTAGCACTGATCGTCATTGACTCCAAGATGCATGTCCTTAAAGAGTCTGCCCCATTTCTCGACGACTTGTCATTTCGATGATCACTCACCATTTCCTTTCTTCCATCGTGATTAGCGATACTTAGCTCTATGTCATGCGCACGAGTGGTCAATTCTTCAAAGGTACGGGGTTTGATCCCTTGAAGAATGTAGAGCAGACCCCAATGCATACCTTGAATGCACATCTCTACAGCCTATAACTCTGAGACTCGATCTTTGCAGTCGAGGCTTAATGAACGCCAACGATTGATGTAGTCAACAACAGGTTCGTCTTTTCGCTGCTTTGTGCTAGTGAGCTCTAGCATGCTAACTGAGCGACGAGTGCTATAGAAGCGGTTGAGGAATTCTCTCTCCATTTGTTCCCAGCTGTCAATTGACTCAGGTTCCAAGTCAAGGTACCAGTTGAATGCAGTGCCTCGGAGTGATCGGACAAATTGCTTCACGAGATAATCGTCGTTAGTGCCAGCGCTGTTGCACATGTCGATGAAGTGGGCAACATGTTGTTTAGGGTTACCTTTTCCATCAAACTGCATGAACTTTGGAGGTTGATAGCCCATTGGCATTCGAAGGTTGTCTAACCTTTTAGTGTAAGGCTTGGAATAGATAAATGTATCTTGAGAAGGCCCACCATATTGAGCCCTGATGGTGTTCGTGATCATGTCCTGAAGTTGTTGGATAGATAAAGAACCCACCGAGGCTGTGTTGCCTTTTCCATGCGACTTATCACCCGACTCTGTTTCATGACCCAATCCTTTCTCGCTGGATTCAGCTTCATGATGTGATTCTTTCTTATGCACGTCTTGACTAGGTTCCTTATCTTGATGTGTCTCCCACTTGTTAATGAGAGAAGCAATCTGCACATCCTTCTCTTCGACCATCTTCGTCAATTTCGTGACCGCTTCGCTCATATGGGCCATCTGTTCTTCAATAGACATTGCTCCCGTCACCATGACCTGCATAGCCATAGAATAAGACTCACCTACAGACGCCGAGGCAATCTTCTTTTGTTGGTCGTCAGGCGGGGATCCATGGTATGAACCTGTGCTCGAGTCAGCGTCTGAAACAGGCGAGAGTGAGCGTTCTCTTGAATTCTTCGAACATGAAAAACTCTTTTCTTCGTTCGAAGAGTTTCTCTCATCCGCTCTGGCGATAGTCTTCTTTGCCAAATTGATGACCGGTTCACGTCTTCGGTTCACATCTTTCGCCTTGGCTTGAGTCGGTATGGAAGTGACATGTCGAGTTACGAATATCGCCTTGGCCTTGCTCCGGGTGACGACCCCAGCAGAATCTCTGCTTGAGAAGGAGGCGCTCACGCTTTTACCTCTCGTCACGGGAACGAAATGAATCTTCTTGGAAGCCATCGTTTTTCGATGTGTTGATTGATTTTGGAACTGGAGAAAGAGATGAGAGGCAGAGATGGTCCCACTGGACGTGCCAAATTTGTAAACACGAATTTCCTGCGACAAATGAGACAAGAACACGTGTACAAAATAATATTTGTATTTATGAAATTTAGGGTTACAATCTCTGTATTGAATCCTCTGATTCGATCTTCAAAGTGTTTAAAGAAAATTTGTGTTTGATATAAGGGTCGTAGAGACTTGATCTTGATCAAACGGGTAGCACGAAGCTTGTTTGGTGTTTGGGATTTTTCTATGGTGAAGGAACCGGCACGTGTTTGTTGTGCTTGGTGGCTCTTCCAAAGTAGGGTGAAGAATGCAGAGAGTTTTATGTTTCTTCTGAGTGCTAGGTTTTTTTCTCTCTCTTTTCGTCTTGAGGCCTCCTATTTATAGGCTTTTGTAGGATGCTTGACCTAAATAACTTTCCCTATTTAAAACCTTGTTTTGTGGGATTTTGATTTGATTTAAATCAATTCCCATAATCTGGCGATTTAACCAGATTATCTTCAATTGATTGACCTAATTAATATTTGATTTAAATCAAAGTCAATCACATAAGATTCTTTCCTTTAATTTTGTCTTCATTTTGAACCGTTTGATGCACTCCGTCGGATGTCGCCATGTGTCATTTTTGACAACTAATCCGATTTTGATGAGTCACACGCCACATGGGCGAATTACGGGGCCCACGATTTAATCCACCGAACCCTCCTTATTTTCTTGTCCAATAGAATTTATTGCACCAAAATTTCTTTGTCTACAGTTGCATTTATCCAGGTTTGTCAATTATAGATTGTAAGTTATTGACTTTAGTCATATGGAGTGTGAAAAGACTATGCCACGAGTTCTTCTTTTATTTTCGCTATCACTTCTTTATTGATGAAAATGACAATAAATATTATCTCTTGATGAATATATATGATCCAAAATGAGAGGGTTAACTTCAAGTAATCTTAAATTGTTAGTTGACTTGAAGTCAAACACGTATGTTTCTTCTATTACGACATATACAAGTATATGCAATGTCATTGTTGCCGTCCGCATCTTTTTTGATTTATTAATCTGGTGATGTTATTAATCATGGACCACTGAAAAAAAATTGATAGAACAGACAGCATGACTTGGTCTTGTCAAAAGTGTTGAACGATCACCGTAACGATTTTGGAAGTTAAGTAACTAAAATTATTTTCAACCCTTTTCTTTATTTAGGGATATGATTGAGTAAAAAGTCAATTTTCTTTATTATTCTTTAGGGAAAAACAGAGAAGTGTTGAATATAAGTATTTCCATAAGGAATCTAATTCATTATTATTTGAAAAACAATGAATATTTGAAAACATAAAAAAAACCAATGAATGTTTGAAAGGCTGGGTTGCTAATGTTTAAATATATGAAAACTTTTAAAAGAATATTTTTTACAGGCACGGATGGTGGATAAATTGAAATTACAAATAATATATTTAAAAAAAACCAAACAAATATAAATATATCAAAATAATGAAAATGCTTTTCTATTTTAGTGGACTGATGAGCATTCTGTGCGATAAAGTGTGAATCTGTTCCACTCAATTAGAATTTTATATCATAATCTGAGTAAAGGACTTGATCAACTAGAAGTATGGGTCATTTACGGCAGTGACCGCAGCCTACAAGAGCATTTTCAAATTGGTCTCGTTAAATGCCATTAAGCTCTACCAATTTATCAGTTAGTGTGTTTAGATTTGTTTACAAATATATATGGTAAAGGAAAAATGTGATTAGTATGAGAGCACTACTAGTCATGGTGAGATCAACTCAAATCCAACCAAATAACTTACAATCTAATTGATAAACAAGTACAAATGCAACCAAATAATCATCAAAGAAAATTCCATCCTCTTGGAATTAAGGACCCTTGTTGTCAATTCGAAACAAAAGAAAAATGTTCTTGTCAGTTTCAGATACTAAAGTTTATGATGTTTTCAATTAAAAAGACCAAGAAAGTTCAAGTCAATATATTTGCCATTAAATTTAGGTGATGCAAAGTCGATAAATTCTCAATTAAAAAAAAGAAAAAAAAGGGTCGGTGGCCTGGGACGTTGAATGGGCTGTGTATAAGAGTAGAAGATGGGTCCTTCAACTTCCAAAATCATTACTGTGGCCCTGCCATCTATTTGGTCAATTTGTTTGTTAAAAAAAGGACCATTGTAAAAAATTGATAAAACAGACGGCAGGATCATTGGTCCTATGGAAAGTGAAGTTGAAGGACCACAATAATGATTTTGGAAATTAAGGAACTAAAATGCAAATTGGGTCAAAATGTAGGAACATTGGACCTAAAAACTCATCTTCTAGGCTTTTACAAAACCCGTTCAACGTACCAGGCCACGGACCTTTGCAAATTGAGATTATCAACTTTGCATCACCTAAATTTATAACCATTTCAATTTTAGTATTTAATCATTTGTTGTGCTAGAGTATAGAGGAAAAAGAGGGAGAATGGAATTGAGAATGAGAGTGGAGATGGGATTAAGAGGGAAGATGAGAGGGAAGGATGGGAGGGAAGAATTAACAAAAGTGAAAACAAAAACTAAAAACTGAAATCTATTTGAAATTATTTTCACTTTTGGAAGAGGATGGAGATTTTTACATGATTATTTGGTTGCATTTATCCTTGTTCAGTTAGATTGTATGTTATTGACTTTAGTCATATGGAGAGTTCTTCTTTTATTTTTGCTATCATTTCTTTATTGATGAAAATGACAATAAATATTATCTCTTGATGAATATATATGATCCAAAATGAGAGGGTTAACTTAAAGTAATCTTAAATTGTTAGTTGACTTGAAGTCAAAGACGTATGTGTTTCTTATATATTATTACATATACAAGTATATGCAATGTCATTGTTGCCGTCCGCATTTTTTTGATTTACTAATCTGGTGATGTTATTAATCATGGATCATTGGAGTTTATACATAAGATCATTTCCAAACCTTTTCTTTATTATTCTTTAGGGATATGTGTTTGTGCAAATATCTTATGGGAGAATATTCGCTTGAAAATCCTTTTGACTCTAGAACATTCTTTTCTTCTCGATTTTTGTAAAATTAAACATGAGTAAAAGACCACACTCGAGGGGTGTTGGGCAAAACCCTCTGATGTCTAAGTTAGTTCCATTGAATCTCTGAGAAATAATAGCTAAAAAAGGGTACTGAGTTTTTTCTATAGGGAATGTGTGGGGGTCAGAGCCTTGATAGGAAAATATGGAGAGTGGGGGGACGACAAAAGAGAGAGATGCTAGAGTTTTCTTATTCCCTACATATCAAATAAGAAAACTTGATTTTATGAGATTTTTATATGAAGTATATATTGACTAATTAAGCCTTCATTTTTATTCCAAATCGCATGTTGAACTAAAACTGATTTTTCATATTTTGATTTGGTGGGAATTTGATTTTCTAGTATTTTTATTTGAATCCAAATGGGGGGTATGATGGGATCTAAGCTTATGAAAATGTGCGTAAAACCCATTATTTTTGTGCTTTATGCCTTTTTTTAAGGATATCTAAACGCATTATTCCTTATAGACTGCCTCTCAGTAGGAATAACTTTCTTATTTACATTGTAAACTTAAGTAAATGAAATAATATAAAAATAAATGAAAGTAAAAGGACAAATACATTTACTTGAATGTTGGAAATGGAAATAAGGTTAGCTGTACATTGTTCCAACGGATCTGTTTTCTAACAGCTATATTTTTAACGGCAATACTTCCCAACAACTATATTTTTAACGGCTATATTTTCCAACAGCTATATTCTTAATGGCTCTATCTTTCCAACATCTATATTCTTAACGGCTCTATCTTTCCAACAGCTATATTTCTATACTAATAAATATGTATTCAAATTTTTTGTGACAACAACAACTTAATATATTCATTTCTATACTTATAAATATGTATTCAAATTTTTGAGATACGAAAGTTTATGATGTTTTCAATTAAAAAGACCAAGAAAGTTCAAGTCAATATATTGTGCAAATTTATTGCACGATCTTCATAGAATAGTTTTCCAAATCCATATCTCTGGTTTTAGGCAACTGACTTTGCCTTTTGCAATTAGCAGCAACCATTGTAGGTATATCTCTGAGGCTTTGGAAAGCTTCAATTTCATTTCATCAGTATACTCTTTGCTCAATTAATGATTAAAATCATTGTATTACATACATAAAACTGCAAACATTATGAATGCAGAGAATCCAAATAAAGAAAAACATGCAACATTCAAACACCTTTATTTGCATTAATTAGCATAACCACAAGTACAACTAGAAAGACAGAGCAAGGTTTCGTGGAAGGAGAAGGAAGGAAAAACAAGAAAAACAACTCCAAATGCATGACCAAGCTATACTTCTGCATCCCCCACTCTACCCACAAGACAACTCCAAAGATAGGGCAGGGTTACATGGAAGGAGAAGGAAGAAAAAACAAGAAAACGACTCCAAATGCATGATCTTATAACAAAGTATACTTCTACATCTCCCACTCTACACTTTCCGTATCATTAGCCTTACCATTCCAACAATCTTAAGAAACAACTCCTGCCTTCTTGTGATGGCGACATCCGCGAGAACCACTCCCACTACAAACCCACTTCCAATTCCAGCCAAACAAAATTTCAAATCAAATTCAAGTGTTTGAGCTGAGCCTGAATCACCGTCTTCTTCAGTTGAAGGTGGCGGTTGAGGGCCCAATTGATCTCCACATTTCGTTGGTAATGGATCTCCACACAATCCTGCGTTTCCCTCATAAGAAGTGCTGTTGAATGAAAGAAGTTGGGTACCTTGCGGTATATGACCTGTGAGATAGTTGTGAGACACATCAAAGCTCCCAAGGAATGTAAGCTTAGTCAGCTGTTGGGGGATCAGTCCTGAGAGCTTGTTTTGTGAAAGGTCCAACGATTCAAGTTTCGTTAAGTTCCCCAAGGATGATGGAATTGAACCAGTGATAATGTTGCTGGAAATATTGAGTGAGCGAAGCTCCTTAAGGTTCCCAATGAATTCTGGAATCTTACCTTCAAATTTGTTGCTTGAGATATCAATGGCTGCAAACCCTTCTAGAATCCTTGAATAGTTTTGATCCAAACCTTTAATTGCTAATGTGATTGAGTAAGCAACACTCTGAACAATATAAAAACCATCGACTTGATAGACTACGTCTATGGACATATATGTTGACTTGTTTACAATAATATCTGGAAACAAAGGTGGAATCTCACCTGTGAAATTGTTGTAAGACAAATCAAGAATGCGTAACTTTGGGAAGTCAACCCTTGTTCTAGACTGTCCAATTACACCTTTGAAGCGATTATGGCGCATCGCCAAAAGTTTTAACTCTGGGAGAGTCTCCAACCAAATGGGAAAAACATCACTGAATTGATTATTTGACAGAACCAGATACTCAAGCATCACACAATTCGCCAATGACCTCGGTAATTGCCCCTGCAATTGGTTATGACTAACATCAATCATCCTCAAACGGCTTCCATTGTTGTATGATTGAGGCATCATGCCATGAAAAGAGTTGCTTCCAAGAAGTAAAAGGATTAGACCATCACTGAAATTTCCGAGACACTGGGGAAGCATGCCACTCAATTTATTTTTCGACAAGTCAAGGTACATAAGAGAACTCATATTGCAAAGCAATGGTGAAATTTCTCCAGTAAAATTGTTGTTGGTGTAAAAATGGTGAATGAAGAAAACAGATTGGTAGAGAAGATCTCTATATTTCATTGATAATTGAATATACAATATAGCTACAGCTTTATACAATCCGAGATAGTCTTATTCTAGGAAGGAAATAAAACAATTGAATAACATATATACAAGGAATCAATCAACGACCCTATAATATGGGCATATCAAATATGACTTGATTCTTTCCCTTAACACTCCCCCTCAAGTTGGAGTGTGGATATCCAAAACACCCAACTTGCTGAGATGTGAATGGAAAACAGCTTGTCCCAATGGCTTTGTGAAAATGTCAGCAATCTGTTTTTCAGTTTGTACGTATGTCGTCTTGATTTCTCCTCTTTGAATTCTTTCTCGTACAGTGTGGCAATCAAGTTCAATATGTTTGGTACGTTCATGGTAAACTGGATTAGCTGCAATATGTATCACTGCTTGATTGTCGCAGTGCAACGTTGCCGACTCAGAATGGTCAATGCACAAGTCGCGTAGTAGATACCTCAGCCAAGTGAGCTCGCATGTGATTGCAGCCATTGAGCGATACTCAGCTTCAGCTGATGATCTGGAAACAGTAGTTTGTTTCTTCGTCTTCCAAGCTATAAGAGCATTACCGAGAAAAACACAGTAACCTGAGATGGACCTTCTCGTGGTGGGACATCCTGCCCAATCAGCATCACAATAACCCCGTAATATTAAACTGCCTTGTGAGGGAAAGAGCAACCCTTGACCCGGAGCTATCTTTAAGTATCGAAGAAGGCGATGCACTGCATCTAGGTGAGGCTTTCTTGGCTGTTGCATGAATTGGCTAAGAATGTGGACGGAATATGCAATTTCCGGTCTTGTGATTGTCAAATAGATTAGTCTTCCAACCAATCTGCGATAATGTGTAGGATCCTTGAGAGTGACACCATCTGTAGGTGTCAATTTCAAGTGCTGCTCCATAGGAAACATTGCGGGTTTTGCACCAAGTAATCCGGCCTCTTCAAGTATGTCCAGGGCATACTTGCGTTGACAAATAGAAATCCCATCTTTGGAGCGTGCAACTTCAACCCCAAGGAAATATTTGAGTGGTCCAAGATCCTTGATGCGAAATTTTGTGTGAAGGAACCGTTTGAGACAAACAATGGCATCTTCATTATTCCCTGTGATGATCATATCGTCAACATAAAGGAGTATAGCAGTAAAAGAATTATCACACACCTTGGTGAATAAAGAGTAATCAGCCCTGGATTGGTGAAAGCCAATTTCTTGAATAGCATGAGAAAACTTGTGGAACCAACTGCGAGATGCTTGTTTAAGCCCATACAAGGACTTGTTGAGTCGACATACAACTCTCTCCCCCTGTCGATGAAACCCGGGAGGAGGCTGCATGTAGACTTCTTCCTGGAGATCACCATGAAGAAAAGCATTTTGCACATCAAGTTGATGCAAAGACCAATTGCGAATGGCAGCAACAGACAAAAGACATCGCACAGTAATGAGTTTGGCAACAGGAGCAAAAGTCTCCTTGTAGTCAATTCCTTCACGTTGGGTAAATCCTTTGGCCACAAGACGCGCCTTGTAGCGTTCAACTGTACCATCGGAGTTATACTTGATTTTGAATACCCACCGACATCCAATGGCTCGGTGACTAGAAGGTAATGGCATGATGGTCCAAGTATTATTTGCAGCAAGAGCGTCAAGTTCAGTCTGCATAGCCTCAACCCATTTTGGATCCGTACTAGCCTGTTCATAAGAAACTGGTTCCACCAAGTGGGATATGTTGGTCACAAAAGAACGATGAGCATCAGACAAGTGGGAGTAAGAAACGTACCGAGTCAATGGATAACGGGTGCTTGACGTGGCAGAGGTGGCACTGAGGTCAAGCAAACTAGCATGATAAACATGATAATCACGAAGCTTGATGTTGGGTTGAGGAACACGGTTAGAACGACGAAGCTGCGGCTCAGAAGGAGAGGTGGGGACAACCAGGACTTGATTGGAGAGGTCTTGGTGGTGTTCAGGAATATGGAGAATAGGTGGCAATTGGGAATTGTCGTGAATGTGGATATCTGGGCTAACAACTGGAGATGAGTTGGAGAGATTGGAGTTATCAACTGGAGAAGAGAATGAGGTGTCATCTGGGCCAATAAGGTCATCTGGGCTATGAGAGATGTCTTGAGGTAGTGGTAAGACTGGGCTGGTTGTATCATCAGCATAATCGACAGGTTGAGTCGAAAATGGAAAAACATGTTCATAAAATTTGACATCCCGAGAGGTGGAAAATTTCTTGGTTTCAAGATCAAAGACGCGATAACCTTTTTGGCCAAGGGGATAACCAACAAAAATGCAACGTCTAGCTCGTTTATCAAATTTGTGAATGGGGTGAGTATTTGTGGCATAGCAAAGGCAACCAAAAACACGCATGTGCGTATAAGGAGGAGGGTTGTGATGAAGCATGACATATGGGGATTTGTGAGAGAGGAGGGGTGTAGGTAATCTGTTTATGAGATAACATGCTGTTTGAATACTTTCTCCCCAAAAGGACAATGGTAAGTGAGCCTGGAATCTAAGAGCCCTCCCCACATTTAAAAGATGACGATGCTTGCGCTCAACAACCCCATTTTGTTGGGGCGTTGAGGGACAAGAATGTTGGAAGAACACGCCATTGTCATCAAAAAAAGTTCGCATGGATATGAATTCTGCCCCATTGTCAGCACGCAAAGACTTTATGCGACAATTAAATTGGGTTTGCACCCAAGAAAAGAAAGATTTCAACAATGACTGTGTTTCAGATTTAAATCTCATAAGATGAATCCATGTAAAACGAGAATAATCATCTACAATAGTTAAAAAATAACGCCCCCCAGAGTGTGAAGTAACTCTGTGAGGCCCCCAAATGTCACAGTGAATCAAATCAAAAGGTGCTACGGATTTAATCAAACTAGAAGAAAAAGGTAAGCGAGTCTGTTTGGCTAAGGGACAGACATCACAGTTATTGGAAAAATCAAAAACAACTTCGGGAATGTTTTTGGATAAAGCTTGGAGAGGAGCAGCAGATGGGTGTCCAAGACGTTGGTGCCAGAGGCTGGAATGACGGTTGACATGGTGTACTAGGTGTGGGTTCTGTTGGCGGGTGATGTAGTAGAGCCCTTTATGTTGCTTGCCCAGGCCAATCATCCTCTTCGTAGCCACGTCCTGCACAATACAAAAATTAGGGAAAAATGTCACTATACATCCCAAAGCTTGAGTGAGTTTGCTAACAGACAAAAGATTGACTTGGAATTTTGGTACATGTAGAACACCATCAAGAACTAAATCCTTGGTCAATTTAACAGAACCAACCGATGTGATTTTAGCATGCCCACCATCAGGTAATTCAACAAAGTCATTTTGTGATGGAGTCATGCGATTCGAGGGCACAGAATGGGATATGTGATCCATTGCCCCACTATCTACTATCCAATACAGAGTAGAGTGAGTTGTGGGGGTAACAATACCTGTGGCATTAGCAAAAGATGGTGTATTACCATTCTCTTTCCGAAGTAGCGCCATAAGCTGAGTGTACTCCTCGGTGGTGAATATGGGCTTCTCATTAGGAGTGGTAGTTGATGCCTGAATTGACTCCATAGAGCTTGCTTGAGTATTATGTGCAGCTGATTTCCTTCGGTTGGGTGGCTTCACATTTTTGCCATGTAGCTTATGGCCCACGGGAAAACCATGGAGAAAATAACAGCGATCGACGCTGTGTCGTTCTTGGTCACAGTAACTACACTTTAAGGGAGTCAGATTCCCTTGGGCTGCAGGTGAACGGCTGGGTTGAGCAACCTTCATCGCATGATGACTGGTATTGCTATCACGTCGTGCAGCTACTTCAACCTGTCGTTCTTGCTGGAGTATCAAGGCATGAACCTTGCGTGTATCAGGAAGGGGTTGCATCATCAAAATCTGTCCCCTGACGGCAGCGTAAGTCTCATTTAGTCCCATAAGAAACTGCATGACTCTTTCTTTCTCTTGTCGTGCAGCAACTTCCTTCAATCCTCCACATGTGCATGATAAAGTGTCATGGTAGGAAGACAACTCGTCCCAAAGTGCCTTCATCTTGGTGTAATAAGCTGAGACAGATTGCTGTCCTTGTCGATATTCAACAATTTCTTGTTGGATTTGGTAAATTCTTGAATCATTGCCCTGTGAAAACCTCTCTTTGAGGTAATTCCAAACTTCAGCCGCTGTTTCGGCATAGATCACGCTGCCGGCAATGTCCGGATGTACTGAATTCAAGATCCACGACAATACCATGTCGTTGCATCGTTGCCAAATAGAGTGTTTCGCATATGTAGATGCTGGGGCTTTGACAGACCCATCGACAAAGCCAATCTTATTCTTTGCGCTAAGATTGAGACGCATAGATCGACTCCATTGACCATAGTTGTATCCTTCAAGAAGCCTGGATACCAAAACAATTCCCGGATGATCCGAGTGATGCAAGGTGAGTGGATCCGAAACATCAATTGATTTCTCTGTTTCACCCATCTTGTGTTGTGTTGTAGCGGAAGGTGTTTGGGTTTCTAGAGTCACCAGAATCGGTGCTCTGATACCATGTAAAAATGGTGAATGAAGAAAACAGATTGGTAGAAAAGATCTCTATATTTCATTGATAATTGAATATACAATATAGCTACAGCTTTATACAATCCGAGATAGTCTTATTCTAGGAAGGAAATAAAACAATTGAATAACATATATACAAGGAATCAATCAACGACCCTATAATATGGGCATATCAAATATGACTTGATTCTTTCCTTTAACAGTTGGTAGCTCCATATTCTAGCAGGGATGGTGGAGGGATCGGTAATCTTCCATGAAAAGTGTTGAGCGAAAGCCTCAAGCATAGTAGGTTAACCCAGGGTATGAAAACTGGAAGTTCATCTGAAAGCAAGTTATCAGAAATGTCCAAGAATATCAGAGTTTCCTTGCTTATGTTCCACATCCAGTTCGGTACTTGGCCATGGATTTTGTTTCTCGACAGGTCCAACCGCTTCAAAATTTTCTGATATCTTAAGAAAGATGGAAACTCTCTTAAGTTGCATCCATTCAAACCCAGAATACTAAACTGTGGAAGAGTTGCATTCATAATAATGCTGGATTCGGTAACAAATTCCAAATTGTTCCGATTCAATTGGAGTTGGTATAGATTTTGTAGCTTCTGAAACATTTGAAACTCCACTACACCACTCAGGTTATTTGAATGTAGATAAAGGATCTCGAGGTTCTTGAGATTGGAAAATGAGGCAGGAATTGAACCAATCAACCTATTAAAAGCAAAATCTAGGTAAACTAGTTTGCTAAAATTACCCAGCCAAGATGGAATTGGACCAGTTAAATAACTCGTACTGATCCTAAACACAGTCAATTGGGTAAGGTTGGCCAAGGAATCAGGAATTGGACCTCCAAATTTGTTTGCTGAAATGTCTAGATAAGTGAGCTGTCTAAGATTACCAAGTGCAGATGGAACCAACCCTTCTGAAAAATTGCATTGAGCTACATCCAACTCTTGCAATGAATTAAGCTTTTCAAACGAGGAAGGTATTTGTCCGAAAAACCTAGTAAACGTAACTTTCAGTACCATGAGAGGACTACTTCGATTAAATTCAGGAAAATATCCAGTGAGATCTTGGTTGTATCTCACACTAAGAACTTTTAAGTTCTGTGGATTGAAAATTCTCACTGGGAATTCGCCAAGCAGATCACATTTCTTGAGGACAAGGGATGTCAAAAATGATAAATTTGTCAAGGAAACGAGCATGATCGAAGATATGTTAACGAAACTGAGAGAAAGAGTTTCTAGACTAGTTAAATTTTGAACTAGACTTCTCATATCGGATGGTTGAAGTTTCAACAATCGCTGAGGATCATCAGAAGATGTTTCAATTTCAATAATATTGCAACACAGATTAAGGTATGTCAACTTGGACAAGTGTGAGACTTCAGATGGGATTTGACCAGAAAAGAAAGAGGCAGAGAGGTCAAGATGAGTGAGGCTTGGAAAATTTCTTATGTTAGGTGGAATTTGAGAGTGATTGAAGTTATTGTCAGAGAGACTTAACCTTGGAAGATGCACCAGGTTGAACAGGCTACTATTGAAGTCGAAAGAGCCGTGGAGACAACTACTGCTGAGATTAAGGCCAATAACATGACCTGTCATCTCGTCACTCCACACCGTCCCACGAGCAGCAACTGCTATTTCCTCCTGCAGCTGGTTTCCATGATGAAATCTTTGGATATGCAACGTGAAGCAGATTTGTCAATAATAAAGCTCTCCTTGAACTGCAGCAAGGCAGAGCTCTCCTCATCATGGCAAGACGGTTGTTGCAAAGAGTCTACAAAGTTTGCAACCACAAGTTGAAACAACAACAGAACTAGTAGTTTAGAGAGCATGCGAATCGACAGGTGAATCCCCATCATTTTTTTGATATTTTTTGTTTGCACTCTTTGCGAAAGAATCATCTATGAAAGCTAAAGCTAGAGAGCTATCTATTTATAGACTGGCATGATCAAATGGTTTAGCAGTAGCGTACACGTGTCAAGTAACAATTTAATATTATATGACATTTTGATAAATACAGAAGTGATGGGATAATACACTGTCAAGTATCTATTTATGGACTGGCATGAGGTGACTAAAGTAAAGTCATCATCAAATTACCTAATTGTCAAGTCATGAGAGAACGGAAGGGACTTGGAATAAATTTCAAACTAGATGGGAATAGGAAACTTCAAGTGAAGGGACTATGAAATATGTGTATACTTGCATTGCCAGAACATATGCAGACTTCAAGTGAGTTACTTCATTTGTTAAGAGATAAGTAATGCACTTAACCACATATGTCTCCGCTGGGCCATGCCATCTGAGCTTTGGTCTTTTGCTAATAACTCTGGATTCTACCTGCTCCTCTGTTTAAGTCAAGACATATATGTACGGACCGATAAAGACAATACTCATCACAGAATTTTTCAAAAACAAATGACCAATTAATATTAGTGAATCTCCCTATCGATCAATATTTGGGTTAAGGGAGATGCCCAAATGTAATTAACCTAAACCCTCTATCTGTCTCAAAAAAAAAAAATTTGGGTTAAGGGAAATTCACTATTATAACCAATATAGGAGCCCAAATTATAAAAATACTCTATATAGACTTTAGAAACACATCTAAAGCTCATTTACAACATAACAAAAAAGCTTTTTAACTTCTTTTAAATTACAAAACTGCAATTGATTTCTTAAAACAAACTCAATCCCAAAACCTCATTTAAAAGTCCAAAACACTCAATAGGGTATCAAATTAATTTAATAATTAAAATTAAATTCAATAGAATCAGCTATCATTTTTTGAATTTTTTATTGTAGTTTGTTTATAGAATTAAATGATGTAGAATTTATCTATAAGAATGGATATATTATTAAATAACTCTAATTAAAAAAGGGGAGGACTGATTCAAACCAACGCACACCCCCCTTCCAAGTCAAAATCATAAACCTATCAACCCCTCCATCCCAAAAAAACAAACCCCACACGTTAAAGTAAAGTAATAAACCCAATAACCAACCAACCTTCCCAAAAGAAAACCCACACGTTAACTTTTCCAAGTCAAAGTCATAAACCGCCCCAACCCAAAAAAACCAAACAAAAGCACCATGCTAGAAAACGAGCAGTTCCATGCTAGAAAAAATGCCTTCAACTGGTTTGATCATCTGATTTATGAATATCAAATTTGTTGATCTTTGTTAGCTAAGCATGCTTGAAAGGTAAAGTGAGAGAGCTAAAACTTATAGATTGGACTCAAATTATTGAGCAATGACATATCGAGACTAATTTTCTGTTGAAAAACTAATGCTCATTTCTTATAAAAAGTTCTAGAAAAGTCAAGAGCTCACAATAAAGAAGTTGCATGGCGGCAAAGCAAAATAAATATGGTGCTTACTCCACCATGTTCATTTTTTAATTAAGTCAAAATTCAAGGAAATCGTTTAGGCATTTGATTATGAGGGTTTAGGCATTTTGAAATGAAGAGAAAATAAATAGGAGAGATAGGAATGAAGGGATTCGGGGGGGAGAGGTGCATTGGGTTAGGGTGCGGGTGATTGAATTGCACACAATGTACACTTTGCTCTTTTGCAATTAGCAGCAACTATTCATCTGAGGCTTTGGAAAGCTTCAATTTCATTTCATCCAATGTACTCTGTGCTCAATTAATGATTAAAATCATTTTATTAGATAAAGAAAAACATTATGAATGCAGAAAATCCAAATAAAGAAAAACATGCAACATCCTAACACATTTATTTGCATTAATTAGCATAACCACAAGTACAACTAGAAAGACAGAGCAAGGTTTCGTGGAAGCATAAGGAAGGAAAAACAATAGAAGAACTCCAAATGCATGACCAAACTATACTTCTACATCCCCCACTCTACCCACAGGACAACTCCAAAGATAGAGCACGGTTACATGGAAGGAGAAGGAAGAAAAAACAAGAAAACTACTCCAAATGCTTGACTTTATAACACACTGAATTTCTGCATCCCCAACTCTACCTTTTCCATATCATTAGCCTAACCATTCCAACGATCTCAAGAAACAACTCCTGCCTTCTTGTGATGGCGACATCCGCAAGAACCACTCCCACTACAAACCCACTTCCAATTCCAGCCAAACAAAATTTCAAATCAAATTCAAGCATTCGAGTTGAGCCTGAATCACTGTCTTCTTCAGTTGAAGGTGGCGGTTGAGGGGCTTCTTGATTTCCGCATTTTGGTAATGGATCTCCACACAATCCTGGGTTTCCCTCATATGAAGTGCTATTCAATGAAGTAAGTTGGGTACCTTGCGGTATAGGACCTGTGAGATTGTTGTAAGACACATCAAAGTTCCCAAGGAATGTAAGCCTCGTCAGTTGTTGGGGGATCTGTCCTGACAGCTTGTTCTGTGAAAGGTCCAACGATTCAAGATTCCTTAAGTTCCCCAAGGATGATGGAATAGAACCAGTGAGAATGTTGCTGGAAATATTGAGTGAATGAAGCTCCTTAAGGTTCCCAATGAATTCTGGAATTTTACCTTCAAATTTGTTGTTTGAGATATCAATGGCTGCAAACCCTTCTCGAACCTTTGAATAGTACAAATCCAAACCTTTAATTGCTAATGTGATTGAGTAATCAACACTCCGCCCAACATAAAAACCATTGATTTCATAGCCTACTCCTGCGTACATGTATGTTGACTTGTTTACAGTAATATCTGGAAACAAAGGTGGAATCTCACCTGTGAAATTGTTGTAAGACAAATCAAGAATGCGTAACTTGGGGAAGTCAACATTTGTTCTAGACTGTCCTATTACACCGTTGAAGCGATTATGGCGCATTGCCAAAAGTTTTAACTCTGGGAGAGTCCCCAACCAAATGGGGAAAACATCACTGAATTGATTATTTGACAGAACCAGATACTCAAGTTTCACACAATTCGCCAATGACCTCGGTAATTGCCCCTCCAATTGGTTATGACTAACATCAATCATCTGCAAATTGCTTCCGTTGTTGTATGATTGAGGCATCATGCCCTGAAAAGAGTTGCTTCCAAGAAGTAAAAGGATTAGACCATCACTAAAGTTCCCGAAACACTGAGGAAGCATGCCACTCAAGTTATTTTTTGACACGTCAAGGAACCGAAGAGAACTCATATTGCAAAGCAATGGTGAAATTTCTCCAGTAAAATTGTTGTTGTCAGCTCCATATTCTAACAGGGATGGTGGAGGGATCGGTAATCGTCCATGAAAATTGTTGACCGAAAGCCTCAAGCCTATTAGGTTAACCCAGGGAAAGACAGCTGGAAATTCTCCTGAAATTAAGTTTCCAGAAATGTCCAGGAATACCAGAGTTTCCTTGCCTATGTTCCACATCCAGTTTGGTAGCTCGCCATGGATTTTGTTTCCTGACATTTCCAACCGCTCTAACCCTGTCTGATTTCTTAGGAAATATGGGACCTCTTTTAAATTGCATGAACTCAAACCCAGAATGGTGAACTGTTGAACAGTTGCATTCATAATATTGGATTCAGCAACAAATTCAAAATTGTTCCAACTCAACTGGAGTTGGTACAGATTTTGTTGCTTCTCAAACATTTGAAAATCCACTACACCACTCAGGTTATTTACATGTAGATAAAGGATCTCGAGATTGGTGAGATTGGAAAATGAGGCGGGAATTGAACCAGTCAAATGATTAAATGCAAAATCTAGGTAAACTAGTTTACGAAAGTTACCCAGCCAAGATGGAATTGGACCAGTTAAATAACTCGTACTGATCCTAAACACAGTCAATTGGGTAAGGTTGGCCAAGGAATCAGGAATTGGACCTCCAAATTTGTTTGCTGAAATGTCTAGATAAGTGAGCTGTCTAAGATTACCAAGTGCAGATGGAACCAACCCTTCTGAAAAATTGCATTGAGCTACATCCAACTCTTGCAATGAATTAAGCTTTTCAAACGAGGAAGGTATTTGTCCGAAAAACCTAGTAAACGCAACTTTCAGTACCACGAGAGGACTACTTCGATTAAATTCAGGAAAATATCCAATGAGATCTTGGTTGTATCTCACACTAAGAACTTTTAAGTTCTGTAGATTGAAAATTCCCACTGGGAATTCGCCAAACAAATTACATTCCTTGAGGTAAAGGGATGTCAAAAATGATAAATTTGTCAAGGAAACAGGTATGATCGAAGATATGTTAACGAAATCAAGAGAGAGAGTTTCTAGACTAGTTAAATTTTGAACTAGACTTCTCATATTGGATGGTTGAAGTTTCAACAATCCCTGAGGATCATCAGGAGATGTTTCTATTTCACGAAAATTGCAACACAGATCAAGGTATGTCAACTTGGACAAGTATGAGACTTCAGATGGGACTTGACCAGAAAAGACAGAGGCAGAGAGGTCAAGATGAGTGAGGCTTGGAAAATTTCTTATGCTAGATGGAATTTGAGAGTAATTGAAGTTATTGTCAGAGAGGCTTAACCTTTGAAGATGCACAAGACTGAACAGGCTACTATTGAAGTCCAAAGAGCCGTAGAGATAACTGCTGCTAAGATTAAGGCCAATAACATGACCTGTCATCTCGTCACACTCCACGCCGTCCCACGAGCAGCAGCTGCTATTTCCTCCTCCAGCTGGTTTCCATGATGAAACCTTTGGATAAGCACCGTCATAACGTGAAGCAGATTTGTCAATAATAAAGCTCTCCTTGAACTGCAGCAAGGCAGAGCGCTCCTCATCATGGCAAGATGGCTGCTGCAAAGAGTCTACAAAGTTTGCAACTACAAGATGAAACAACAACAGAACTAGTAGTTTCGAGAGCATGCGAATCGACAGGTGAATCCCCATAATTTTTTGATATTTTTTGTTTGCAGAATCATCTATGAAAGTTAAAGCTAGAGAGCTATCTATTTATAGACTGGCATGATCAAATGGTTGAGCAATAGCATACACGTGTCAAGTAACTATTTAATATTATTTGATATTTTGATCAATATAGAAGTGGTGGGATAATACACGTGTCAAGTATCTATTCATGGCATGGGGTGACTAAAGTCAACAACTCACGAACTGATTAATAAAAAAGTGTAAATGCAAAGAAATAATCATCACAGAAAATTCTATCCTTGCAATTACATATGATTAATTCGATGTCCTTTTTTTTCAATTAGAAAGACCACAAAACTTCAAATCAATTTGCCATTATATTTGATGTCTGTTAAATTGATGATGTGGCAAGCAAAAGAGCAGTCTCTCCTCTGTATATCTTCAACTTGGATTCAGCATGGATGATGCAGCACCACCCAGCCCATAGCATTTGGAGCGTTCGTTATAGAGCCAGTGCAAGATTTTAATATTCAGTTTATAAACAGTTCTTACTTGAGCATTGCCCTTGTATTTCCAATGTTTTAAAATATTCTTTTCTTTGCCCTCTTAAGCTAAATAACCATCCCTGAAAGTGAAAGAGCTATCTATTTATGGAGTGGCATGATCAAATGGCATTGCATATATACGTGTACATAGTAAATAACTATTTAATATTACTCCGAATTAACCATCTTCATCAAGATAATATTTATTGACATTTTGATCAATGAGAAGTGATTGGAAATAATAATAATAATAATAATAAAACTGGAGGGGGGGTGTTTTCACACTGCAAATGACTAAAGTCAAGAACTCACCATCACAGAAAATTCCATCCTTGAAAATAAGAACCAGTGTTGTCAATTCGAAGCAAAGAAAAAAATGGTAAATTGAGTTGAAGTTTCGAATATATGCAATTGACAGGGACCCTTTTTCTTTTTTCTTTTGTTTCGACTTGACATAATTGCAAGGATGGAATTTTCTGTAATGAATATTTGGTTGCATTTACACTTGTTTATTCAGATCCGAGTTCTTGACTGAAGTAATCTGGAGTCTTAAAATACTTCTTTATTGATCAATACGTCATTATATATTTTCCCTACAAGTATATGCAATGCCACTGTTTGTATCCTTAAGTAATCTGAAGAGAAGTTTCTGCTGAATTAGAAGGAATTCTCTTTAACGGTAGAACCACATTATAATAAATTTAAAAAATCAGAATATGTGGTTATTAAAATATGTCTTAAGAGTGTAATCACAGTGTACTAAACTGTAATTAATCCAAAAATGAAAAATTCTGTCACGATTATTTGGTTGCATGTCTTCATCGATCCATACATAACGTGCTTGACTTGAACAGAGGCGCTGGGTAGCATCCAGAGTGATTAGCAAATTGACTTGGAGTTTCTTGGTCTTTTTAATCGAAAATATCACAAATTGCATATCTGTAATTTACCAGAACCTTTTTTTTTTCTCTCTTGGGGCTTTGTAAACATGCACGTCACTATGTGCTAGGGGTGGGCACAGTATGGTATGGTACGGTATTGAGCCCATACCGCAATCGATACTGGAAATTTAAATTGGTATGGGATTATGGTTTGCCAAAATTCGTACCGTACCGTACCGTACCGTGCCAAATCCGTATCGGTACCATTTCAGTACCAAAATGACACAACTAAAAAATGAACCAATTCAATATTCAACATATTCATTCACCAAAATAAGTGATGCCTAAGTTACAAATTCAAAGATATTTTAGCTACTGATATTTTTGGCAGGGCTCAGCCCAGGGTCATTCCTTGTTAGTTTAGTTTGTTGTTGGCTTAGGCCTGCCATTTAACTCGAGATTTAACTAAAAGTCAAGAATTTAAGAAGAGAAATTGATAATTCCCTTGTTTGGCAACTTAAGCGCGGCATTTATGAAATGACGTGCGGAAAAAATCGTGAAAATTGAGGCATCAAATTTTCGAGTTTAATTTTCATCAAAATAGGCGTCATTTCACAATTTCCATAGTGTGGGAATTCATATTTTCCAGTGTGCCAAAACTTATATAAAAAATTTATTTTCAAAAAAAAAAAAAGCACCAAACTTTTCATTTTTTTTAAAATAGAAAAAAAAGCAACAAAAACCTATGATAAAACCCTGGAAAATAGAGATTGCGAGCCTTGTCATTTAAAGGTATCATAAAAAAGTTGTGAGCTAAAGAAGTAAGGAGAATGAGTTCTTCTTGAGTTACACGTCTCTCTGGATCAAATATGAAGGTTAGCCTTCAAGCATTTGTCTCCTTCAATTGCTAGAAATTGAAATGACGGAAATTTAAATTCCGTCATTTAGAATTTTATGTAATTTGCAATTCTTTCATCCAAACAGAGCATTGGGGTCAATTTCATTTACAGCTCCCTACCCCACAAATTTGTTGACTAATGCAAGCAAGAAAGAATGGGGGAACACAAGTATATTGAACACGATGAAAAGAAGGCCCTCTGGACAAAAGCATCATTGCACACGTTAACTTTTCCAAGTCAAAGTGATAAACTTATGAATGGGTTAGATCGGCAGAAAAATTCTGTGATGATTTTGGTTGCATGTCTTTATCGGTCCATACATATGTGCTTGACTTTGAACAGAGGGGCTGGGTAGCATCCAGAGTGATTAGCAAATTGACTTGGAGTTTCTTGGTCTTTTTAATCGAAAATTGTTTGCGAGTCCTTACTTAGTTAGAATTTTGGTTCTTTATTTTATTAGAATTTTGGTTACTTACCAATTATTATTTAATCCTATTGTAATAGAGATTTACTTCCTATTGTAATTTAGATATATTTCCTATTTTATTTAAGGTTAACACATCTTTGTACTTGTATAAATACCTTCATATTGAAGAAGAATAATAATATGAACATAGGTGAGCATATCTGAATATTTACCCTACTTTGTTTGACATGGTATCAGAGCCTGGTTGCTAATCCTTGAGATCCTCTGACAAATTGAGAGTGGTTGGCGTTCCTCATTCCTAACCCATCATAGGTCTTCACCTTGCTGTAAATTTCGGTTTCTCCTTTCCTTAATAATCAACATATATTTCTTCTGCCTTAGCCATAACTGCATCTTTCTGCAATTTTACCCTTGTCTCTGTCCTTGCCGTGTTTATGTTGAGTCATTACCTTTCTTTTTCTCTACCTATGCCTGCTGTTGCCTTTTTCCTCTTACTTTTCATCTCTCTATGAGCTTGCTTTATGTTAAAATCACATTGAGCCCATGTTAGTTTCAGTCTCTTGCGCTCACAGCCGAGCCTCTCTTTTAAATGTATACCATATGGGCAACACGCCCCTTGGCCATTGATGGCCTGATCTCTTTTCTCTATGAGCCTCATCACAGGTCACCGAGCCATCTCAAACCTCCTCAAGCCTCGCCACCACTCGTCGAGCCTTCTCCTAGCTAGCCTTTGTCTCTCTGATTATTTGGGTGTTACTTTATCCAAATCTCGACTCTCATACATCGTCGGATTTGAGGGGGAGTGACACTGCCACTACTACAAAAAGCGAAAAAGACGACCAGAAAACAACGACGGTCTAAGTGAAAACCGTCGTGGTTTTTAAAAAGACGACGGTTCTAAAAACACCGTCGTGTAATACCACCTTAGACAACTAAAAATGGAGATTCAAATGGCTGTTCAAAAACAACGACGTACCTAATTAAACAACCGACGTCTATTTGAAACAGATTTCCGCAGTGTAAAATCAAAGCAAACAAAGAACGGCAGAAGTTATGAATAGACCGACGTAGAAAGTAAAGACGACGATTTCAATAAAAGCCGCCGTTTTTACTCATAAAATAACACGATGAGGTTTTCGTATAAGACGCCGTATAATTACAAACAAATCCACGGCTTTAAAATACAAAATAATCTTAACAGATGACACAGATTTGCAATCAGAGAGACAATTTTTTGGAAGTTGATCAACGTCGTTGCAAATTTGCAATCAGAGAGACAATTTTCAACGACGGTTATATTATACCTAACGACGTCTAAAAACAAATCAACGTCGCTCAACAAATATATTACGTCGTCTTAGTCTTACTTAAGACGACGAAAAAAGATGACAGTAGTACAAAAACAGTCGTTGTTTTTATATTCTTATTTTATTTAAATCTGTCGTGTTAGTTAAAAACGACGACATAACAAAAAACCGTCGTTTTGTTTCAAACTGAATTAATTTAAAATTTCTTCAGGAAAGCAAAATCTATTTATAATTTCCTCGGGTTAGTAATATTGCGTCGTGTTAGTTTACAAATTCTAGAACATTAATTTCCCTCATTTTAAATTTCCTCGGGAAAGAAAAATCTATTTATCACGCTTTGTAATTGAAAACTAAAACTGAAAGAATTCTGGAAAAAAAACTCTATTTATAATTTAAAAATAAAATCCACGTCGGTTGTATTACACTTAACGACGTTTAACAAAATAATCTACATCGGTAATTATAAATCTACCGCCATCTTACCTTAATATAGACGACGAGAAAAGCATTGACAATGTCTTCATCATATCTCCCAGCAACTACTGATTCGATTGCTCATGCTTTAGAGGCCATCTGAAGCCATTTCTATTCTTTATCGCATTCTTGAAACCCATCTTCTTCTTCTGAAGCTCTACGGATAAAGGAAGAGGCTATCACAAATCTGACGGATCTTCTTAGTCAAAAAAATCAAGCAGAGGATCAGGCACATCTGATCTTCAGATTTCCCTGAGAAGCGAACTTTCCTTCGACAGCGAGTGGAGGCCAGGCTTGCATCTCTTTTGATGGAAAGCAAGGAGTAGGCTTGCATCTCTTTTGATGGAAAGCAAGGAGTATTCAGAAGCACTAAGTGTCCTATCAGGCTTGATCAAGGAAGTGAGAAAATGTAAGCTCAATTTCTCTTTGAGAAAGACATCCAAATTATTGTCTTTGAGATGTGAGAGACAGTGTCTCTGAGAGAGGAAGAACTTGGAACCCTAAATGTAAACCGCGAAAATGAATGAAAGCGACAAATTTATAGAATAAATTTTTAAAACCAACGGCGGTCCTTACCAAAAAACCGCCGTTTAAATTGTAAAATCAACGTCGGTATTACTGACGTATATTACAGAACTCCACGTCGGTACATTAATAATCACGACGTCTTAAATAATCTACCATGACGCGAGTTATTACTTATGTACTTTAATTTTTGAGTTTACTACGACGGTACCTACAACACTACTGTCGTATTTATTTACCACGTCCGAAGTTAAATTTACCGTCGTATTTTGTACTTTATACGTCGTAGTTATATGTAACCGCCGTATTATTTTTTTGAAATGGTTTTATATGTAAGCAACTTTTCGTCTACTTGACTTACACATTCGTTGTTTTTATATTCTTATTTTATTTAAATCTGTCATCCAAAAAAGAAACTTTACATATTGCAGAATATTAATTTCCTTCGTTTTAAATTTCCTCCGGAAAAAAAACTCTATTTATAACGCACTGTAATTGAAAAATAAACTGAAAGGTCACGGGAAAAAAAATTCTATTCATAATTTAAAAATTAAAATCCACGTCGGTTATATTAAACCTAACGACGTTAAATGAAATGATTCCACGTCGAACGAAAAATATTGCGTCGTGTTAGTTAAAAACGACGTAGTTAAATGTAACCGCCGTATTATTTTTTTGAAATGGTTTTATATGTAAGCAACTTTTCGACTTACACATGCACTGTTTCCAAACCCGATTAAAAATTTCAATCTCCCAGAGAAACCTTTTCGTCTTTTTTCCTTGTCAGAGCATTGTCAGAGTTTCTCATCGTCTTCCTCTCGTCTTCTTCGTCGTCTCTGAACTTAAACATCGATCATCTTCCTCTTGCTTTCATTGCACGCAAAAGGTAAGCTTTCATTTTCACTATTTTGGTTACTGTTTTGCATGCTCATACGTTTTTTGTTTGAAAAATCTTTTTACCTTTTTTCTGGCCAAAATCATTTTACTTCTTTCCAAGTTTGATAAAATATACAGACAAAGAGGAAAAGTTTCCAACTTTGAAGACAACTACCTCAACTAAATAAGACGACGGTAGACCACGACGGTTCGTCAGTTGTTCTAGCGTCGTCTGAAAATTGACAAAGTTGTTTTTAAAATAATAGTCTTTTTTTATATGCTTATTTAATTGCAGGTTTGATTTCTCTGAACAATGGTTTTTGTTTTTCCCTTATTTGATAAAATATAAAGAAAAAGAAACTAGGGTTGGTATCTAATATAGACGACAAAATATCTTATTGTTTTACGTCGTGTGAATGTTAATACCACGACGGTGTATTACTATTGACGTCGTATGAACATAAATACCACGACGTTATATAAATAATAGTTTTACCACGACGGTGTATTACTATTGACGTCGTATGAACATAAATACCACGACGTTATATAAATAATAGTTTTACCACGACGGTGTATTACTATTGACGTCGTGTGAACATATATACCACGACGTTATATAAATAATGGTTTTAAACATTTATTACGTCTGAGATTATTTCATTGCGTCGTCTAAAATCATATCATACGTCGTATTTTTTTAATACCGTCGTTTGTGTTCTTAATGTTTTCCTGAAATATTTTCACTTGCAGTTTTGTCTGTTAAAATGGTTTCTCAACAACAAACTAAGGATTCTGGCTCCAAGAAGCTTGGAATGGTAGCTCCTCAAGACAAGTCTTCGAAGGAGATGAAGTCTTCGAAGAAGATGAAGTTTGCTTCATCATCTGCTGAGACAGAACCAACCAGCCAGACAACAATCTCTGATGATTCAAAGACTGGTCGAGGTATGAGCACAATGCCTCGTGTTGTGAAGAGAAAGCTTCAGAAACTGAGGCCAATTGTTGAGTACAATAAAAGGGGGAAAGGTGTTGGCCAAGCACATATTGAGATGCAGTCGTATATTGGTGTGTTGGCACGCTCCAGGATCCCACTTGTGGACAAGAAATGGTCCCAAATCCCCAAGGATATAAAGGAGCAGATTTGGGAAGCAGTTGACATGGCTTTTGTCGTAGGCCAAGGGGGCAAGACCTCTGTTTTAGCTTCTGCTGCCAAGAAATGGAAGGATTTCAAGTCTACACTAACGAGGCATTATATCCTTCCATACACCAATGACAGGGAGAAATTAAGCCAACCCCCTGAAACATATAAATTCATAGAGAAAGCACAATGGGATGCCTTTGTAGCTTCAAGGCTATCCAAAGATTTTGAGTCTGTGCATTCTCAACATGCACAGATTAGGGAGAAACTCGAGTACAATCATCGATTGTCTCGAAAAGGATATGCTGGATTGGAGGATCAATTGGAGGAAACCATGCCTGGGGTAGAAATTGATCGATCTACCTTATGGAAGAGAGCTAGACAGGACAAACATGGTAACATTCCTGATCCAAAGGTGGCAGAGAAAGCAAAATTAATTGTAAGCCTACTATCACTCTGTTTTAAATTTTTATTAAACTGTGAATTATTCTTATTACGTCGTATGTTATATTTTTCATCGTGTGAATGATATTACCACGTCGAAAAGTTTTTAAAAACGTCGTTAAAGGTCTAAATAGGAATCACTACTATGTTTTCTGTAATTATAGCATAAGACGTCGGTGGTTCATTTTCGCGTCGTGTGAATGATATTACCACGTCGAAACTTTTTTAAAAACGTCATTAACGGTCTAAATAGGAATCACTACTCTGTTTTCTTTAATTATAGCATAAGACGTCGGTTGTTTATTCATTTCGTCGTTTTAAATAAATAACCACGTCGGTATAACTACCGTCGTGATAAGTTATAATAACGTCGGTTTATACGTTATTGCGTCGTGTGAAATTATATAATACGTCGTTTGTACATAAATAACCGTCGTGTGTTTTTTTGTTTATCTTTGTTTTAGGATGAATTGCAGAAACAAGTCTCGGAAGGCAAAGTCAGAGTAGATGGCAGCAATGATGTGCTGACCATGGCTTTGGGCCCCGAGCATCCAGGCAGAGTGAGGGGAGTTGGTGCTGGTGTTTCCCCAAGGAGGTGTTTGGTGGTGAGCGCGATACCTTCCTCCTGCCTGAAGATATTACACAATTTGCAGGCATGGAAGAAATTGGAGCTACTGTATTGGCGTATATATGAGGTTTGTACTTCTAAAATAATACCTCGTTGGTTTATATATTGAGTCGTCTTAACTAACTAACCACGTCGTCTTAACTAACTACCGTCGTGATAAATATATTATAACGTCCTCATCTATTTCAGTACGTCGTGTGAAATATTATAATACGTCGTTTTTTTATACATAACCGTCGTGTTTTTTTGTGCTGACTTGTTTATATTATTTTATGTATTTAGGTACTTACACGATGTTTTGAAACAAGCCAATATGTGCAGCATGGTTGGCTTTATCGACCCTGCTACAGTTAGTGCCAACTCTGGCACAATAACTGAAAGATCACGACTGGTAGCAGCTCGACTTCAGAAGACAGACGGTGAACAGATTTTCATGATGCCTTACAATCCAGGGTTAGTCTCCTTAGGATTTTGTTTTTATGATTTTCAATAAATGACAGCTTATAAACTAACCACGTCGGTGTTTTATTTTATTTAGTCGTTTGAAACTACTAACCACGTCGGTATTTATTTATCGTCGTGATAAATATATAATGTCGTCGTTATCTACTTTATTTCGTCGTGTGAAATACTATAATACGTCGTTTTTGTAAATAACCGTCGTTTTTATATTAATTTTGTGCAGCCGTCATTGGATCTTGCTGATTGTAAGAGCAAAGAAGGAGACCGTCTATTTTCTGGATCCTCTGCCAGGTCATCGTGTGGTCGACGAAGAGGCGAAAAACATCGTGAACAGTGCTTTAAAAATATATAATACCCACATAGCCCGAGCAGGACGTAAAAATGTAATTTGGAAAACTCTCTCAGGCACACCAAAGCAACCCAGCAATGTCGAATGCGGGTATTATGTGATGCGCTTCATGAGGGACATCATCATGGATCCTTCCTTGGGGTTTGAGTATAAGGTAAGAAGAAATTACCTTCATACATTTCACGTCGTTTTTTGTATTATCATCGACGGTCATGTAAAATTAACGTCGTTGAATGGATATACTACGTCGGTTATGAAAAATATCGTCGTCTGTGATTGAATTTCTTTTTATTTATAAACCCTAATAGTCATTGTTTATGCAGTATGCCAAGGGAAACCAGGAAGCTTCATACCCCCAAGAAGCCATTGATGAAGTCCGGAATGAATGGGCAGAGTTTGTTTTCCAAATTATTAAACAGGGCAATTATTGAACACTTGATATTTATGTATAATGTACAAATTTTCTCTATAATATGTAATGTAAAAATTTGTTGAGGTTTTCTTAAATTAAAAAAAAAACAAACATACAAATTGCTTAACCGACGTGTAATACTTTTCCAACGACCTAATAAAGTCAAAAACCGTCGTATTTTGTTGTTTCTTGTTTTAAACAAATACGACGTAAAAATATAGTTAGACGACGTTCTTTGAACAATTGAGTCGTTTATGGTTTACAACATCTTCAATTTCTTAAGGGTTCAGGGTATCATCGACGACGTTTATGTAACGACAGCGGTTAAGTCGTGGAATATATATTTTACGTCGTATAGTTAAATAGCCGCCATGGTTTCTCATTTTAACGACGTCATTTTAACGACTTAGTAGTCTATTACAATTTACAACGTCTACAATTTATTAACACCGACGTGGTTTGTTGTTGTGGTAAGAATATTTTATTATTTTTATATCAAAATATTCAAAATAAATTTAAAATAAATCAGAAAATTGAAAAGTCAACTCCTATGAAGTCATTGATATATTTTCTTCCACATAAACCTTGAAAAAATTCATTTTGAATAACAAAAATTTAAAATGACCATCCAAAACAAAATTGTTTTGATGAGTCATAAAATCACTTCTAGTTTTATGGTTTAGGGTTTAGAGTCTAGGGTTTAGAGATTAGGGTTGTTATTTATTGGGGTTTATTTTTAAAGTATAATTTTTGGGTAGTCTAGGGTATATGTTAGGCTTTAAAACCATAAAACCTTTTATAAACTTAATTTTTTAAATTGTATAATTTAGTTTTATGGGTTTATGGTATTAATTTTTAACGACGGTGGTTGCGTCGTGGAATACATATTTTACGTCGTACAGTAAAACATACGACATGGTTTACGCTTTAAACGACGTCATTTTAATATGTAAGTCGGTTTATATAATTTACAACGTCTTTAATTTCTTAACACCGACGTGGTTTTTCAGTCGTCGTTATATAAAAAATTCAAAATAAATTTAAAATTAATCCGAAAAATGAAGCTTCAAAATGAACGGCCTTACGTTCTTAATCCGAAAAATGAAGTTTCCGTCGTGGAATATTAAATTTACGTCGGTACTTGTAGAACTTTCGCCTTGGTTTTTCTTTCGACGTTTTAAAACGCGCGAGCTCTAAAAATTTTCGCGCGACCTAAATTTTTTTAGATTTGGCTCTTATTCTTATACTTCGAACCCTGAAACCTAAAATTTTCAGATTTCGCGCGACATAACATTTCGCTCTCTCACTTCTGCTCTAATTAAAAGTTGCACTCTCCAGGCTCCGTCGAATCTGTGAGCTCGTCCAACCTGTAAGTACAAACCCTATCTTCCCCTTGTAAATTCATTGAATGATATTAGGTTGTTTTGTTAAAGGGTTTTATGTGTATGCTTTGCGATCTGTTAATAATGTGCTTATAGGTATGGGTTCATGGATTTTCTGTTTAATGGGTTCATGGATTACATTATCTGTTATGTTGAATTGGGAATGGATTTAATTTTGTCGTATCTTTTAATCACCCTATGTTATGTTGAATTGGGAATGGATTTATTGTTTTCATGCTTGGTTTCATGTATATGTTGGTTTCTTGCTTGGTTTCATATATATGTTGTGTTCTTAATGGGTTTTGTGTTCTTGAAAATAAACTGAGACACGACGAATTTTAAGGCATACGACGACGATTACACGACGGTTTTTTTAAACGACCGTCGTTGTATTACTTATACACGACGGTTTTTTCATAAACCGTCGTTTCTATTACTTATAATAGACGACGTCTGTTGAAAATCCGTCGTCTATATATGCCAAATACGTCTGTTTTTGTTTAAAACCCGTCGTCTCTGTTGTGTATTACTTGCGATTAGATCATTGTATAATCTGCTATAGTGATGGTCATTGCCTGTATTTTCACTTTATTATAGATAATAGGTTATAGTGTCGGAGATGGATAAGTCATGGATGCACTCGGATAGAAGATCGAAGGCATATGAATTTGGGGTGGAAGCATTTTTGAACTTTGCTGTAGAAAATCTTCTAACTACAACACATATCCGTTGTCCATGTGTTAAATGTGTTAATTTGAAGTTGTTTGGGGTTGGAATTATAAGGGATCACTTATACTTTAATGGAATTGACCAAAGCTATAAGAATTGGACATTTCACGGAGAACCTTGGGAAGCAACTACTAATGCTAGTAGAAATGTTGAAGAAGATGATGGCCATAGTAGGTACAGTTTTGTGTCTGAAGAAATTGATATGGATGATAATGATTTTGGTGATTTTGGTTCGGATCCGTATCAGTTTGCCAATGTGATTGGGGATGGAGATCAACCAGTGTACCCTGGTTGTAGAAAGTACACGAAGTTATCGGCATTAGTGAAGTTGTATAATTTGAAGGCAAAACATGGGATGAGTGATGTCTGTTTTACAGAATTATTGATACTTCAAGGCGATTTGCTTCCAGAAGGAAATACAATACCAACCTCCATGTATGAGACTAAAAAGACTTTGTGTGCATTGGGGCTGAGTTATGAGAAAATGCACGCATGCCCCAATGATTGCATCTTGTATAGGAAGGAGTATGAGGATTCAACTAATTGTCCTACTTGTGGTATCTCAAGGTGGAAGGAAGGCAAAGATTCAATCTTGAAAGAGGGTGTGCCAGCGAAGGTGGTGTGGTATTTTCCCCCAATTCCAAGGTTTAAAAGGATGTTTCAATCACATGAGACAGCTAAGAGTTTGACTTGGTGGCATGCTGCTAGAAAATCAATTGACGGTCAGATGTCTCATCCGGCGGATTCCCCGTCTTGGAAACTTCTTGATGATAAATGGCCTGAGTTTGGTAATGAGCCGAGAAACTTGAGATTGGCTCTTTCATCTGATGGATTCAATCCCCACAGTTCTCTAAGTAGCAGATATAGTTGTTGGCCGGTTATCTTAGTTACATATAATCTCCCTCCATGGCTGTGCATGAAACGAAAGTTCATGATGTTAACCTTATTGATTTTCGGTCCTAAACAACCCGGAAATGATATAGACATCTACTTGGAGCCTTTGATTGATGATTTAAAATCCTTGTGGGTTGGGATTAGAGGAGTGTATGATGCACATAATGGAGAATACTTTACACTCAGAGCTGCATTAATGTGGACAATTAATGATTTCCCCGCCTATGGAAACTTATCTGGTTGTGTTGTTAAAGGATATAAAGCTTGTCCAATATGCGGCGATGATACACCTAGTCACAGGTTGAAAAATGGCCACAAAATTTGTTACATTGGGCATAGAAAATGGTTACCAATCAATCATCCATATAGGAGGCAACGTGCAGCTTTTAATGGGAAACCTGAATATGGCATACCTCCCGAGCCATTAACCGGAGAAGAAGTGCTGCATATGGTTGAAAATGGTGACAGAGTTTGTTGGAAGAAGAAATCAATATTCTTTGATCTCGAGTATTGGAAATACCTTCCTGTGAGGCATGCCCTAGATGTTATGCACATTGAGAAGAATGTTTGCGATAGTATCATTGGTACATTGCTGGAGATCCCTGGAAAAAATAAAGATGGGATTGCTGCTCGATTAGATTTATTGAACATGGGGGTCAAAACTGATTTGCAACCCGAGTATGGAGAAAGACGTACTCGTTTGCCTCCTGGGCCTTGGAATTTGTCAAGAGCAGAGAAGAGAGAGGTTTGCAATTCTTTCTATGGTATGAAGGTCCCTGAAGGTTATTCTTCAAATATTAAAAATCTTGTATCTTTACAAGATTCAAGACTTCTTGGCCTTAAATCACATGATTGTCATACCTTAATGCAACAATTGCACCCTGTGGCAATTCGTTCTGTTTTGGAGAAGCCTGCAAGGTATGCAATAACTCGTTTGTGCTTCTTCTTCAATGCTATATGTGCAAAGACTGTTGATGTTTCCAAGCTAGATAAGTTGGAAGAAGATGTAGTAGTTACTCTGTGTTTGCTTGAGAAGTACTTTCCCCCTTCATTCTTTGATATCATGGTTCATCTAGTAGTACATCTTGTCAGAGAAGTTCGTCTATGTGGGCCAGTATATTTTAGGTGGATGTATCCGTTTGAAAGATATATGAAAGTGCTGAAGGGGTATGTTCAGAATCGTACTCGTCCCGAATGTTGCATTGCTGAGCAGTATATAGCTGAAGAAGCGGTAGAGTTTTGTACTCAGCATTTATCTGATGTTAGTACAGTTGGAGTGCCTTCAAGCCAAAAGATGGGACTTTCAAAGCCATTATCAGGTTGCACAGTGAGCGTAGTTGATCAGGACCTGTTGAATCAAGCACATCTATATGTCTTGGAGAATACGGAGGAAGTCCTACCTTATATCGAGTACGTATGAGTTTTATTCTTTAACTTATTGATTTTAAATTATTTCTTATGTTTATCTTATATATTTGGGACCGTAATGCTTGAATTTTTCGTGTCATGTAGGCAACATATGATCCACATCAAGACTGCTTATCCAAAATTTAGAAAGAGAACAAAGTGGCTGCAGGATAAGCACAATAGCACTTTCATTCAATGGCTACGCTTCAAGGTATATGTTGTTGAATAACATATTTCTCTTTTAATTTTCTTCTTATTTCTATGTTAGATTGAATTAAGATTTGATTAATTTGCAGGTTCAAAGTGAACTTGAGGAAGACAATAATGGCGTATCAGAAAATTTAAGGTGGCTAGCAGCTGGTCCAAACATGGCAGTGCCATTATATAGGAGCTATCTTATTAAAGGTATTAAATTCAATATCAAGGCACAAGATGATGTGCGGACAACTCAAAATAGTGGAGTTTATTTACTTGCACATACCATGCAAGTTGCTAGTGCCAAGGATAAAAACCCAATTCTCTCAAATATGGGTTTCTATGGTGTCATTCAAGAAATTTGGGACCTTGACTACCAAAAGTTTACAATCCCAGTCTTTAGGTGTGATTGGATAGATAGTTCTGGTCTTGTAGTCGACGAACTTGGATTTACCCTTGTAGATTTGAGTAAAATTGGACATAGGAATGACCAATTTGTTTTGGCTTCTCAAGTCAAACAAATATTTTTTGTTGACGACCCGATGCATCGTGGTTGGTCGTTAGTGTTATCAATGCCTAATAGAGAATATAATGATGTTATTGGTGATGAAGTCTTAGGTGATGTGATAATTGAGTGTGAGCCATTTACTAGAGGGATGCCAAATGTTGACACATTTGATGAACTGGTGGGTGAGTTAGGTGCTCAAAATATTCGAGGTGGGTGTGAAGATATATGGATTGAATGATGCTTATGTAATTGGCAGTGTATGACATTCATTTTATAATATATTGTAATGTGATTTCTTCACTTTCATTATACAGGTTTTGGCCACAAAACAATCAGTGCAAAAAATACTGGATCCAGATTACATCATTATATTCTGCATAAAAAACAACGTCTGTTCAAATAAAACACGACGTTATGGTGAACCATTTATTCAGCATATTTACCGACGTCTTAAAGCAACGTAACAATGAAGAACCACGACGCTATTGTGAAGCAATTATCCAGGATATCACGTCGGGGAAGGATTAAGAACCGCCATGTAATTCAAAATAACACGACTCCAATCCCATAATAACGACGTCTAAAAAACGAGATATATAATCTGAACGTTAAAAAATACGACGTCATCATACATTTTCCACGTCGCAAGTTCTTTTATAAACGAAGAGGAACGAAATGAATTCCGACGGAAATTCATTATAACCGCCGTCTAATAACAATTAAACGACGTTATTTGTAATACGGCTCTCATCATAATCTACGCCGTCTATATGTTCTGTAATACGACTCTCATTTATTTGGAACCGACGTTGTTTAGAAGTTCAACGTCGTCTATATTATTAAGTGCGTCGTGAGTAATGAATACATATAAATACAACGTCGACTATATAAATGTATACGTCGTAAATAATGACACTGACAACTATTTCCACGTCATCTTTTTTAGAAAAATCGAAGTGGAAAATTTATTTCACGACGGTTTTTTGTAAATAAGAGACGTAGTAGATTTCAATAACGTCGTCTTCTCATGTATTTAAAGACGTCATATTTTTTCTTGTCGGGTAAATTATATTTAACGGCGTAGTATTTTAGTTGTCGTCGTTGTATGTATATCTTGCGGCCTTGTTCTTTTAATATGTGTCATATTTTTCCTTTTTAACAACGGTGATTTTTTTGAGTTGGTCGTCTATTCTCATCCTCGACTATTTTCTAGAACTTTAGCAGACTAAACACGTCTGTTTTTATTTTTTTCCGACGTTGTTTTATTTAACAACGTCTAATATTTATCGTCGTTGTTTGTTTCTGAAAATAGGACGTATAAATTTTGTAATACGACTCTCATATATTTGTAACCGACGTTGTTTAGTTTTTCAACGTCTACTCTATTAACATATACGTCGTAAATAATGACACTGACAACTATTTCTACGTCATCTTTTATCGAAAAATCGAAGTGGAAATTAATTTTACGACGGTTGTTTTTATATATGCGACGTAGTAGGTATCAATAACGTCGTCTTCTAATGTATTTAAAGACGTCATATTTTTTATTGTCGTGAAAATTATATTTAACGTCGTCGTATTTGTATTTTCGTCGTTGTATGTCTATCTTGCGGCCTTGTTCTGTTAATATGTGTCATATTTTTCCTTTTTAACGACGGTTTTTTTAGAGAGTTGGTCGTCTATTATCATCCTCGATTGCTTTTTTTAGATCTTTTTGCAGTACAAAGACGTCGTTTTGTATTTGTTGATGACGTTGTATATTTTAACAACGACGGTTATTTAGCGTCGTGGTTTATGAGGGAAAAGATGACGGTGGATTCCACGACCATTGAAAAACCCAATACACGACGGTGATTTACCGTCGTCTTTTTGCTTTTTTGTAGTTGTGTGCTTCTCATCTATTCCATTGCAATTCACCTGCCTATCTATCATGGCTGATTGTCTGTGCCTATTTCTCAAGTACCATTGATCATATGGCTCTATCGACCCCTTCTCTTCAGGGGGAGAGGGAGAGTGAAGAGAAGTTGTCTCTGTTGTTGCTGCTGCCACAGTTGTTTGCCCTGCCTTGTCTTGCTGGTACTAGTGCCTTATATTGCTCTTGCTGGTGCCAGTGCCTTGTGTTACTATTGCTGTTGTTTGGTACCAGTATTGCTGCTCCTACCTGTTATGGTGCCAGTATTGTTGCTCATGTCTTTGCTGGTGTGTTTTCGTTGTGGTCACGCTCGTTGACTTTGCATTTGCTCTTGACTTTCTTTGCCTTACCTTACCTTATTTTTATCGAGGTTTGGCTTTACCTTGCCTTACCCTATTTTTTAGGTTTGGTTTCTGCCTTATCTGCTGCCGTGCTCACATGGTTTCTGTGTTCTGCCTTATCTACTGCCGTGCTTACAGGGTTTCGATTTCTGTGTTCTGCCTTATCTACTGTCGTGCTCACAGAGTTTCTGTGTTCTGCCTTACCTATTGTTGTGCTCACAGGGTTTCTGTGTTCTGCCTTATCTACTGCCATGCTCACAAGATTTCTGTGTTCTGCCTTACCTACTGCCGTGCTCACAGGGTTCTATGTTTCGCTATGTGTCCTATTTTTTACTGTTTGCTCTTATGTTTCCGTTGCGAACTTTGCTTTAGTTTGTCACTTGTTTCACTCGTGGTTGACAAAAAGACCTTCTCTACAATTGGTGCTTCTCCAGTATGGTGTTTTGTGACTCACTTATCAAGTTGGGCGTGCGAAATATCTTTGCCCAACTTGAGGGGGAGTGTTGGCGAGTCTTTACTTAGTTAGGATTTTGGTTCTTTATTTATTAGAATTTTGGTTACTTACCAATTATTATTTAGTCCTATTGTAATAGAGATTTACTTCCTATTGTAATTTAGATATATTTCCTATTTTATTTAGGGTTAACACATCTTTGTATTTATATAAATACCTCCATATTGAAGAAGAATAATAATATGAGCATAAGTGAGCATATCTGAATATTTACCCTACTTTGTTTGACAAAAATATCACAAATTGCATATATATAATTTAGCAGAACCTTTTCTTTTTTTTCTTGGGGCTTTGTAACAAACATGCACGTCACCATGTGCTATGGACTTCAAGTGAATTAATAATAGGGGGGTTAATTTTGGTAATTTCCGTCGACTTTTTGCACCTATATAAGTTCATTTTAGTCATTCAATTCAGTTAATAAATTTTAAGTCTTCGTATTTCAATCCTTTTGGTGAATTAAAAAGTGTAAATCAATAGTCCTTTTAATAGAAAAGTTGATATGGATCCAAATTTTTAATGAGGAGTTGGGTTTAGTCTTCGGATTTCGTGACTTTGATCCAAGTCCTTTGACTTTTGTGCCATAGATAACATTCGTTTTTAAATATTTTATGATGTAATGTTTTCATCTTTTGTTCCAATGTTGCCCCTTATGACTTGAATCGGGTAAAAGTCATTTATGTCATATTGCCTATTGCCTATTACCTATTATATTAGGTATATATATATGTTTTTTCATATTTTTGACAATGTGTTATATACCTTTTTTTTATAGGTAACATACAATTTTATTTTGTCTATTTTTGTATAGACTTATAGGTAGTTTTCTAATTTATGTTCCTAACTTATAGGTAACACGATTTATCACTATATATTTTTCGTTACTAATAATAACATTATTTACCTGTATGTCAGGTACATAATTTAACTGTCTAATCGATTCATTAATATGTGGGTCTTTATTTTTTATTAATTAAATTGTATTTTATCCATATATTAGGAATATGATCAAGGAAAGAATTCAAAATTTAAATTTTGGAATTCAATTACAGGGAAATAATGTATTAAATTTAGATTTTCAATGTGTTTTCTTTATTTACCTCAAAAGGAAAAATCTACACAACAAAAAAAAGTAATTAATGTCAGATGACCTACATCTAAAACCAAAAAGACAAAGACTAAACCTAATGACATCTAATCGTTTCGGACCTAAATATAAGAAATCCTAATTTTAATTTACATCGTCACAAAATTTAATTTATAAACATAAAAATACTTTTGGGGTCGGTTTCATTTTCTTGGCTTTCTCCCCCTTCTGAATTACCTTCCATAGAAAACAGAAAAAAGAGCTTGATTTGGAGAGAGAGAGAGAGAGAGAGAGAGAGAGAGAGACTTTTAAATAGCCCAAAATGCCACCAATTTTTTAATTGTAACTGAAAATAGGGAAATAGCCCTAAATGCCACCAATTTTATAATTTTTTGTCAAAATACCACCCCTCCCCAAAATTTTTAAAACTACCACCTATAAATACATCTTTATTGTAAACTGATTGCACTCATATCACTTTTTCAAAAATTGGGTTCTCCCTCAACTCTCTTGGCTCTGTCTTTCTCTTTAGCCTAGCTCTCTCTCTATCTCTCTCCGACATAGTCATCTTCCTCCCTCAGCCATCCAAGCTTAACTCCACAGTTCACATCCACGAGGTACTGTTCACGTTCCTTTTCTTAGAAATTTGGGGTTTTTGTGAATTTGGTTTATGATGTATGGATTTGTATGAAATTGGTTTAGGGGTTTCTTCCAAATTGGTTTGATAGGAAGGTGATGTTGTTGTTGCTGTCGCTGACAGACTATTTTTCCTGGGTTGTGGTTGGTGGGTGTTACTGCGAATGCTTACAAGGTTGCTGATTCTCCTTCTAAGGTCTCTCTTTCTCTCTATTTCTTCAAATTCTAAGGTTTTTTTTTTTTTTTTTGGGTTACTTTTTTTTTATTTCTTTTGCTAATTGTGATTGGGCCTTTGTTGCAGAGGTGGATTTGTTTTGTGCCCAAAAGATTGTGACTTTGTTGAAAGTTCGTAAATGGAAAAGGCAGCTGCCCCCTGCGGCTTGGAACGCCCAATTCGGAGGTATTATGCCTTGAATTTTTACAAAAGAAGAATTGGAACTACCCTATAGAAGGCAAAACAAAAATATATAAGAGGAAAAAAGGAGAAAATTTATTTAATTTCCCTTTTTTTAGTTGTATTTTTTTTTTCTCGGTCCTTTTTTTTTGGGGGGGGGGGGGGGGTGGTGTTCAGGATGCAGGGTCGATCTAGTTGGTTTACATTGATGTAGTTTCAATATGTAAAGATGGAGTTTATATATATATGTACATGATATAGAGTCAATTTCAGACCTTGTTAATGGTATTAGCTTGTTAGGCTTGTGGGAGATTCATTTTGTTTTCTTTCATTTTCTATAAATGATTCTGATTATTTACAACGTTGGACAGACTTCCCTACATCATTTTTGTTGTTGGTGGTGGGGGGTAGCGGGGGGGGGGGGGGGGGGGGGGGGGGGTTGAACACACCTATTTCGTTACAGGGTTTATTGCCTGCATTCTTCCTTGTTCTGGAAGACCTCCTCAGTTCCATTGAGCCGACAAACCTTATGAAGTTGAATGTGAAGTGTTACCTTGCATCTACATGTTTCATCTTTTAACTTTATTTTCATGTTTCACACTGATGCTTGTAGTTATTTCTAGTTTTGCATACAGATTAGCAAATAGGTTATGCATTTACTGTTTAGTCATCTAATGATTTGATATCTAATATTTAGGCATGTGGGAATTTATAGATGTACCGATTATGCATACATATAGGTTTTGCGCTTGTATTAGGAAGTTAGATTCTTGTGGTTCCTCTTCAATGGCATGAATTTAAATTGTTGTGCTTCATGATTAGGGTCTGAAGAACAACCATGTAGTAAGAAAGTTGGAGAAGCATCAACAGATTTGCACCATTGACCAACATATTGAAGAGCAATTTGGTGGTGGTTGTCTGTTGGCTTTTATTATAGCATGGGTTCGTCCGAGTGCTTAACGGTGTTTATCATGTATGCATCTCATGCCTTATCATGTTTATCATGTTTATCATGTTTGCATCTCATGCTTAACGGTGCTTAACGAAAATAATTGTCTACTTTTAATTTGTTGAAGACTCACCTTGTTATATGTTCATTGCCTTACATGGCACATAAACTGTTTCCATTTTGAAGTTGAACTATTTCGTACACCTCCATATATAAACATAGTTGCTCTTTATGGACATATAACAGTTTACTTGTTTGAAACGATGTGTTCGTTTCCACTGAATTCTACTCATTTTTGTATCCATTGTTAACATTTAGTCTCTATGGTTTTCTTTGCAATTTATGTGATATAATTATATTTCATTTCCTGCACTGGGAATCTGTGAGTTGACTTAGTGAAGCATACAGCTTTCTTAAGATTTGTCAAATTAGTTTTGACTTTGTTCCTTCTAAATAATTTATGTAGCAATTCTACTTTTCTGCTTAGCATTCTGTTGTTATTGAAATTTGAAACCTCATAATGTTTAGAAAGGGGTAAGATATACTTTACCCCCATGAACAAATGTGGAAAATCACTTAACATGCTTCCACTACAATATTAGAAAAATAAGTCCCTCGTTTGTTTAGAATTTTTCATTAATAGCTATTATGTCAGTATATTTACCATTAGTACAGTTTTAGGGCCAAGTTCGTATGAGCAGATGACTAATTTGAAATATGTAATCAATCATTTTGCCCTCTGAATCAATCTTTAAAACATTGGTGTGGTGATTAATAGATGCGCAGATGTGCAATACGCAGTGTGTGTATAAAGAAGTATTTTAAGACTCCAGATGACTTAAGTCAACAACTCAGATCTGATTAATAAACAAGTGTAAATGCAACCAAATATTCATTACAGAAAATTCCACAAAGAAGAGCTAGCTTTTGAATTTTTATTCTTTTTGCTTGAAATTCCACAAAGTTAGTAGAGTTTTAGCGTGAGTTCTGCTTCTAATTAAATTTATATAGGTTTGGATTGATATTTATTATTTTCTATATGCATGTCACCATGTGCTCTGTACTTCATTTTAGTCTTCAATTCAGTTAATGAGTTTTAAGTCTTCGTATTTCAATCCTTTTGGTGAATTCTAAAGTGTAAATCAATAGTTTTAACTTACATCTTCACAAAATTTAAGTTAAAAACATAAAAATACTTGTGAGGTCGGTTTCATTTTCGTGCCTTTCTTCCCATTACTCTGTAAATATGGCATTCTGATTCAGATACATGTTATTTGATCTTTGCTATGCATCAAAACTACATATATAGTTCCAAACTTATTTGACTTGAAGTCAAGTCATCCTCCAATGACCTAATAGTAATATGTTAAGAGATAAGTACCGCACTTAATCATATCATATGTCTCGCTGGGCCATGCCATCTGTGCTTTGCCCTTTGCTAATCACTCCGGACGTTACCCGGCCCTCTGTTTAAGTCAAGAGCATATGTATTAGCTATTGGTTTTCGACACACCCAAGACGACATTTCCTTGGACATAAGTACGATACAAGGCAGCCATTTGGTTTTCGACATCACCTTTCCATTCAATATACTACCTAGTGTGTTGTTGGTTCACTTTGGTTTTGCATGGGTAGTGTTGTGATAGTTTTCTTGTTATTGTCAGTAATGGATTGTTCAATCTGTCAAACTAATCATGTTCAATCAAGCGGGACTTAGGAAACAAAATAGGAGAAATGAGAAGACACAGACCAAGGTAGAAGAAAGTGCTAAAATATGAAACTTATTAGAGAATATTGTTTGTGGGAATTTTCTGTATATTCTTCCCCTTGTAGTAGGAGGTTATATTTATAATAAAATAAATCCTTGTAGGTCAAGAAAAGTAATAACTCATAATTCTATTTACGGTAGGAAATCATGAATTAAAGTAAATGAATTTAATATAGGAATCATTGGCATGTAAAGAAAGTAAATGCGGGTTCACAAGTCATGCCAACACTCTCTCTCAAGTTAGTCCATAGATATCGCTAATGCCCAATTGGTCCAATGAATTGTGGAATGCTTTACTGGATATTTCCTTTGTCAAAATATCAAGCAGTTGATCCTTGGACTTTACGAAAGAAAACTGAATCATTTTAGCCTCGAGCTTCTGTTTGTTAAAGTGTTGATCCACCTCAATATGTTGAACTGGATGCTATTTGGTGGGATCATGTTGAACCGGATTTTGTGCAGTAGCTATTGCAGCCTTGTTGTCACAAAAGAGATTCATTACAGATGTAGGTCTATACCCAAGATTAGTAAGCAACCTATGTAGCCAAAGGAGTTTGCAAATTCCTTTAGTCATACCTCTAAACTCGGCTTTTGCACTACCTGCCCAATCTACATATGTGTAACCATCAATATTCAAATGACCATGTTTAGATAACATAAGTCCTTTTCTAGAAGCAATGTATGGTCGAGTATATGACTTATAGATCAATCTTCCCACTAACCTTTGGTATCTTTCTTTGTTAGTTGAAATTTGATCCGGGTATTCTCTAAGATGATGATTCTGAACAATATGAGTGTCTACAGGTTTGCAATCTAGCATTCATGTCATCAGCATAGATTAATAATGGGAATTGCCCATCACTTTTTGCACCTATATAAGCTTCATTTTAGACATTCAATTCAGGTAATCAATTTTAAGTCTTCGTATTTCAATCCTTTTGGTGAATTCTAAAGTGTACTTCAATAGTTTTAACCTACATCTTCACAAAATTGAAGTTAAAATAAAAATACTTTTGAGGTCGGTTTCATTGTCATGGCTTCCTCCCCATTCTCAATTACCTCCTGAGAATTCACCAGCCATAGAAATTAGATAAGCGTTCAACCAGGAAAACAGAAAAGGAGCTCGATTTAGAGAGAGAGAGAGAGAGAGAGAGAGACTTAATTAAAACGGCAGGGGAGGAAGACTGATTCAAAAAAGAAAAGAAAAGAGGGTTGGAAGCGAGTGAGAACGGAAGGGACTCCCAATTTCAAACAAGATGGGGATGGGGAACAATGATGGGTTGAAATTTGCATATACTTGCATTGCAAGAACATGTGCTTGACTTCAAGTATAAGTTAATTCATTAGACTGGAAATAAATATAGTGCATTCAGATCAGAAGTTAAGATATTTGCTAAGCATCAAGACAATATATGTCTCCGAACATGTGCTTGACGTTATATTGCTGAAGGCAGCCATTTGGTTTTCTTAGTATTGCCAAACAGTAAATTGATTGTTCAATATGTCAAAGAAATCATGTTCAATCAAGAAGTATTTTAAGACTCCTGATGACTTAAGTCAATATCTCAGATCTGATTAATAAACAAGTGTAAATGCAACCAAATATTCATTACAGAAAATTCCATCCTTGCAATTAAGAACCACTGATGTCAATTCGAAACAAAAGAAAAAAGGTCCCTGTCAATTACATATATTCGATTTCTCATATTTTCAATTAAAAAGACCAAGAAACTTCAACTCAATTTGTTAACTTTGTAAAAGCCTATTAGAGTTTATATGTGATAGGGGTGGGCACTCAAACCGGCGAACCGGAAATCCAAACCGAACCGCACCGAATCAAACCGGAAAAAAACCGAGTTGACCAAAAAGTCAAAAACCGGTCAAAAACCGAACCGGACCGGTTTGGACCGGTTCCGGATCCGGTTTCATATTACCATAATATGGCGAAGTGGTACATCTTGTTTACGTGTTATAATATAAGTGGATTGCTTACAGCCTTACATAAAAAAGTGGTAAACTCAACCAGATCCTATACTGATGCCTATAATTATGCTAATTGTGCAAAGGACACACTAGTGTAGGATTTGGAGCAATTGCTTCCCTAGACAAGATCCTGAGTTCGAGTCTTAGTATCAATGTAGTGTGTGTGTAAGTTTAGTATATTAATGCCCCTTTAGAACGTGAAGCAAATTTGTCAATAATAAAGCTCTCCTTGAACTGCAGCAAGGCAGAGCTATCCTCGGCATGGCAAGACGGCTGCTGCAAACCAACAAGGGAGGAAGACTGATTCAGAAAAAAAGAAAGAGATATTTAGTTATATACTCATTCTTATTACTAAACTATAAATAAACCCCACATTATTTAATTTATATAAACAAACCCAAAAGATGACAACTATGTTGTAAATGCATGAGTTGGTGGATGACCACCATACCTCTTAATATTCCACCGTTGGATTTTATGTAACCTATGCACTAAGTATTTGTAATTAATGCTTGTAACCTATAGGTATATTGTAAATGATGGTATTCAATCTCCTATCTTGTAAGCCTATAAATAGGTGGTTCTACCAAAGATTAAGATAAGAATAAACATGGTGAAACTTTGTCTTTAGCATATCACTTCTCTCTACATTTTCTCCCTCTAGTTTTATAACACGTTATCAGCACGACATTGCTCTTGGTATGTTTTCTTTCTCTGAATTTTCTTTCTTCTTATATGAGCTAGAGTCATCACATGGTATAGAGTTTCTTTGTACTCACCATCAGACTTCATCATGCTTGTTTAAGAAAAAAAAAAAGTTTCTTATTCTTATTACACTTGAATATGATACCATGTTTTTTTTAACTTGTTTGTTTATTTAATTTTAAGCATTATCTTAATTAATTACAGCTTGTTATGATGAGTTTGTATTATACAAAAGATCAGGTCCCGAAGTTCCTCGATCCTCATCATATAACTAGATTAGGACCTAGAGTTCTTTTGATTGAATCAGAACCTGAAGTTCTTTGATTCCAAATAATTGAAGGCATGAAGTTCTGCGAATTTAAAGAGCACATAAGGACATAAAACTCCTCGATTTTGTATTAATCAAAATCAGAATTCCATGAGGCCTACATATGTCAAGAACTTGAACCAGAAGTTTCGAGTGCATATACATCGATTTGAGTATGAAGTTCAAAGCACAACTATTAATTCAATTTATTTAGATCTACGTATTCGTACCTGAAGTTTCGAATATATATTGATATGAACCTGAAGTTCATAGTTTTTCATGGATCTTAATACTATATATGAACTTGAAGTTCATTACTTATTTGTGCCTATATGAACCTGAATTGGCTGGAAATCCAATTCTTAAACTTGTAGTTTTATCTACATATTGAATCCACATTAATATTGGATTATCTTGGAATTTCATAATCTTTAATTGATTTATTTTATTCCTTGTTGATACCACTTTACTTATTTTATTATATTTTATTTTATTTATGTCGGGTTATTAGTTAATTTCGTTTTACAATGGTAATGTTTTGTATTACCGCCCAAATATTGACAGCCAGAGGTGTCTATTGGAGAAACTTCTGACTTTCTTTTGTGGGTAGGAAGTTTACGATGTCATGAACCAAAAGTTCATGAGGCCCCAATATTACACAACTATTAAAGTAGTTGAAGTTTACGATGTCATGAACCAAAAGTTCATGAGGCCCCAATATTACACAACTATTAAAGTAGTTGAAGTTTATGATGTCATGAACCAAAAGTTCATGAGGCCCCAATATTACACAACTATTAAATTAGTTGAAGATTATGATATCATGAACCAGAAGTTCATTGACCGAATAACTTTTATGTTGTGGCATGACTATCTTGGCAATCCATGTTCCACAATGATGCATAAGATTTTTATAAATTTGTAAGGACATCGTTTAAAGACTCAAATTATTGTCTTGTCCAACAATATCATTACAAAGAACGCTCACAAATAAAAGTTGTCATAAGATCATCTCAGTCAAAAATTGACTTTAAGCCATCTTTCCTGAAATAATTCAAGGGGATATTTGTGAGCCTATACAACATCTAATTATGGATCACTTCACCAGTTTTACTGAATGTGCCTACTAAAATGGTCACATATTTGATAACGACTGTGAGTTTATTTTCCTAAATTTTGAGATAATTTTCCCGCCGTTAGGGGGAGAAATGACAGTTCCTGAAGAACATCGTGAAATAGTGTTGAATCAATCCACTTTTGTCTCATCAAGAAAATGCATATATAAGTTGTACATATGCTAACGTGGATTGATATTCTCGTATCACAATCCATTAACATAGTGACTATATATATAATGCATGCCTGAAGCATGACAAAAATATAGGTTCTAAAAACTTAACTCCCTAGAAGTGGAGATTATTTGAAAAATTCAAGCCCTATAAAAAAAAAATAACGCTCTAT